>NC_136484.1:72643138-72843138 GCF_053919585.1 Euprymna scolopes
TTTTAAACGCCAATGTTTACAAATTCTTGTCGAGCCGTTCGCATAAATAATCAAATTCTGACAATTTCATCCATTGTTTCCAATCATCTTATGGTGTCGTTCTATCACCAGCCAACAAGCTCATTAATCCTTATCCTCCAGTGGCCTTTAGGTCTTGATACGTGGTGACATATTAGTAAAAAAAGCACATGACATATGTAGGTGCGAAGCTAATGAGAAGTGTAAAGCTACTTTTCACACTCCTAGTTGCGGGATTAAACCAAGTACTTTGAAATTCCTACGATTAACTCAACCGTATCGTGATCAAATAGACATAGAATGCTTACTAGTAGTACCTGTGACCCGTTGGGTCACAACCACTACCACTATCTACTATCATTTAATTTGTAAATAAATAAACTGTGAGGCATATTTTAAGACATTCTTCTTGCATTATTTGGAGTCTTCAGACTACTGATCTCATCTTGAGTATCATTTTCACAACGTTTCGGTCGATGTAATCTCCGACCTTCTTCATGTGTATTTTGTCGAACTCGGAAATGTTTCTGTCGAACTCAGGAATTTGGACGGAATTTCGCACGGAATCCTTAACGTAATTCTTCTTGTGTAACTGAAAATTATTACTCACTTCTTTTATATCATCATCATCATTATTCTTGTGGTTCCGTAAGGGCCCGGAAGAAAGACACAACTCGAAGCAAAATATATTGAACAGTAAAGAAAATACAAAGAATAAAGAGTATGGTCAATCGCCTGTTCCACTGTTAAGTAAGGTGGGCACACCATAACAATTTTTTTTTACTTGGGAGTCACTACTTATCAAGGCCCGAAGACTACTCGAGGATAAAGCTTAATGAATGTAAGGTGGTGATGTAGTAATCACTAATGGTATAAATTGGGTAGAATTTGATTATTTTGGGGGACGGCTTAACAGAAACTTGTTTACATTGGATATGAAGACTACTATGTTGTAGTCAACCGGGAAGCAATTATTATATACAAGTATTATTCTGAAATAAAAACAGAAGATCTATTATATGGCCATCTAATTTACGTACATGTTTGAGGTATATCAGTGGCGTCCAGAGTATCGGGGCCAATTCATTCATTGTATGCCACAAAGACTTGGGTATAAGTCCTAGTCCTGAGAAATATTTAGAGAAAAGGGAGATAGTTTGAATATAACACAACGCCTTTCTTTTGCAAGCTACTGAGATCTTTACAGACACTAATGTAGGTATGACCA
Source organism: Euprymna scolopes (assembly GCF_053919585.1). NCBI lineage: Eukaryota > Metazoa > Mollusca > Cephalopoda > Sepiida > Sepiolidae > Euprymna > Euprymna scolopes. The sequence continues at coordinate 72,644,385 of NC_136484.1, forward strand.
TAATAAAGGCGGAATTTTCGAACCCGATAACAAATAATAACGGTAAAAACGTAAAATAAAATTGATTCGTCGTAATGTTTGCTATATTCTCAAGAAGAAAGATTATAAAAACATCTCAATTTTTTTTTACTCTCCGTAAAACAGGTGAATTTTCTAAAATTCTCAACAAATCTTAAAACTGGGAAAATAGAACCAATGTTATTTCTACGTATTTTGACGTAAACAATAAAAACGCGATATTAAAAGTTCTCTCTAAAATCAAATAATTTATTAATTTCGCTATTTTTTTAACTGACTTATTTAAAAACAATTTTAACTATATATAAATTGAAATAAAATAATATTTTTAAAAAATGCTCATATTTACCCCCCCCCCCCCAACGCGATCTGATCAGATTTTTTTTTAAGGTGGAGGAGGAGGAGGGATTGATTTCATAGTTTTTTTATGAGCTTTTATTTTTCATATTAAGATATACTGGAATAATGAAATAAAATATATTAATTTTGGGTTCCAATTGTTGCCGATTTATACGATTTTTTTCGGAAAAAAATCATTGGAAAATATATTAAAATCATTTAAGTTTTACGAAAAAATTATTATTCGTTAATTACATTTCAAAACATTTCCAAAATAATTTCTTATGTTTTTTAATGATTAATTTTTTTAGAGTTCGTGAAAACTATGTGGAAGATAGCCTCTTAAAACCTATGAATAAACAGACAATCTTACTACAAAAATTATCTATGCCGTTTTTTAATAATGAATAATTAAAAAAATATATACCAAATTGAACGTGAATATTTTTTTCTACGACAGACCAATGACAGTAATCTGTTCGCACTTCGTTGATAAAAATTGTAGCGTTACTTGTTTCTTTTGTTAGAACAAAAATAAAATTTCTAAATCATATAATTGAATTAATTACATTTCTTTGTGCACGGCATTTTTTACAATCTGTTAATATTAAATACAAATGTGACTTAGTTCAAATGTGACTTAGTCCATACAAAAATTTTGAATGGAAAATAATTTTCCGAGAAAGTTAATTGAAGGATTTAGTTAATATTTAAAAAAAGCTTAATTTTAGGAATTAGAAAGTGCGATTTACTAGAATAAAGAGGAACTTAATAAAAATATTTTAAATATTACCTTTTTCGGTCTACCAATTACGATATTGAAAATTAATATTAAAGGAAATTTTGTCAGTTAACGGGTTCCATATCAAACCGGAAATTGTTTTAGGTGCTGTCTGCTTAAATGTAACATTTTTCTGGATTAACACATCTATATATGTCTTTTTCATAATATTTTAAAACGTTTACTGCTATATTTCAATTGAATAATCATTGAAGAAAAACATTAAAAAGATATTATGTATATTTGTACTAAGTCTTTTTTCCTATACTTTTTTAATGCTTTATAAGACCAGCTTTTCGTATATTTACCACTCTTTGTTATTTTCCCACTTTTATGTTTCGGTTCAAATAAAATTTCGTCTGCTTTATTCGGTGTAAAATAAAGAATGTTTATATGCGATTCAAACCCTAATCCTGTATAGAGTAAAAATTGCGATGAATTAATTTTATTTTACTAGTTTTTACTTGTATTTTTTTTATTTACTTATGGGTGTGAAAAGTTAGTGTCATACCTACAGTAATGCATAAATTAGATGATGAAGCTTTAAAAAGAGAAGCGCTCTTTTTTTTAATGCTTACAGAAACATTGGTAAATATTAGAGAGTGGTTAAATCAACATAGTTAGGGGAGTGAGAGAAATAGATAGCTAAGAGAAAGAAATGAGTGACTTGTCCAGTTAATTATAAATTACGGCTAATTAGAACAATTAAAACAGAATTATATTTCAGATATTTTTTTTTTTAAATCACCCCCAAGCAATGCAAGCAAGGGCTACTACGAATTAGAAGCTAAGTTGGGAGTTCTGCAGCGAGATGTTTGTTTACATAAGATACATACATGCAGACATATAAAATATGTTTGCATGTTAGTAGAGTCGAGAAAATAGGAAGCATCCCAAAAAGAAAGCCGTTCCCGGAAAGAAGCTATTAGAGTGGAAACCTTTCTGGCATTTGGGAACCTTGACAGTGAAAGGGTGAGATTTTGCTGCTTATCGGGTTGGTCGGAGATATTTAAGTTGAGGGGGGGGGGCACAAATGCAACCGTAACCCAATTCCAGAATCATGACACGTTTTAGCATGTATTTTATTAACGTATATAAAAAAGCCGTAGGGAAGCAGTTGTTGATGGACTAGTATTAGTATAATAATAGATTATGAGTCTTTACATTATATTGATTACAAATTTGATGTGACGCCGGCAAATTAGTAATGAAAACTTTACAATTAAATAATGTTTGCATGTATCCATTCATAAATAAATAACAGGAGTTTTACTTACTTACACACAGCTTCTGGCGTAATCAATGTACCATTATAGCCGCCCTGATTGGGACGGTTAGAAAGTGTTGGTCTTGAATTTTCGTAAAAGGATGTCTCTTCTTCCTCTTCTTCTTCCACGGTAATTTCCAAAGATGCCCTTCTTCTGTTGTGGTTATAGGGGAAATAAGCGCTTACGTCCACCCCGTTTGCTGACATCACAGGTGGAAATTTATGATTATTCTCCATTTTTTTTTCTAAGAATTAATAAGTTCTTTAAAGTGATCTTAGAGTATTGTTTTGGAGTCGGTCCCTTTTATTTACAACTGACTAGACGTTGACGATATAGTCGAAGATATACTTGGGTCTGTCTGTGTTAGCTCGTGACGATGAACATGCCGTTGTTAATAGTAAATGTCATAAAACGATTTGATTTCATTCTTATCATCCGTAAATCTAAGAGATTCATAATTTCAATCACTATTTACTAGCTGCTCCACGTGGGCCGAGTTAAATACAAGGTCGATTTTTAATGTATAGGAAAAATGCAACGGCCTCCAAAAAAAGAGGCACTTTGGGTTTGGACAAAAGTTTAAATTGTTACTTGCATAAAACTTTTTTTTATACCATACTTGAGATCGTAATAGACGTTTATTCCCAGCAAAATAGATTTTGTGTCTTATTTGTGTGTATTTATCCGTTTGGCGTTTTTTTTTTTTCTTTTTACAAAGGATTTATTATTAACTGAAAAGAAAAACTTTCAATGTGGTCAAACGAGCGACAACTACGCTAGGTTACCGTCGAGGGTTTATGATATCTTACACTGCTTTTTTTTCTACTATTTCTTTGTAGCTGACTACTGCTGTTAGATATAGTTGACGTCGGGTAAGAAGAAAGGAGCGGTGAGAAGCAATTATGCATATCCTCGTATCTAACCTTCGTCTTTTCATTTTCCTGTTTTCTGTTCCAATTTCGTTTTCTCAGCCAACACGCGGTGAAATATCAGGTGCTTGTTTAAATTGGTGCTCTTTCAAACTAACACATTTCAGGTGAAAACATTATTACATACTTATGTGTTATGTCGAAATTATTTAAATTCTAAAAATTACAAAAAAATGATTCACTGAAGAGCGAATTGATCCACTGGATCATTTTTTGTAATTAAAAAAAAAAAATTACAAGTAAAAATAGAATTAATCGAATTTTATCGTATGTTTGAATGTGGAAGAGTTGTGCGACAAACTCAGTGTATAACTCTTGACTTATATTGACTTAAATTAAGGGCTAGCAATCTTTAAACATGATATCTGGGAACGTAACTGCGGCTGATTCTCAATGTGGTCAAACGAGCGACAACTACGCTAGGTTACCGTTGGATCATTTTTCGTACTTGTTTGGAATTTATACGTAATAATGTTTTCACCGGAAATGGGTTGGTTTAATAGATCACCAATGTAAACAAGCACTAAATATCGTCTTTGCTGTTCCGAACTTTCGACAAAATTACAAATGCGTATTCATTGTATTCGCTCACAACTCAAGTCCACGCTTGAGGCAGAAAAACACTTTATTCCTTGAACATTTCTTGACTTTTTATTCTCATAACTTCTTACTTTTCACTCCACTTTTTATTTTATATTCACTTGTACTTTTATAGAATGTACTTGAAGTGATAAGTACATTCTATGACATAACTATTGAAGTGAGTTAAAGAGTATTTGAAAAGGCGAGGAGAGACTGGTATACCGTTATTATAGCTTTTATTAACTAAAAGAATACACGTGCCGTGTTCTTGACGAGAGTCGTAATGGTGGAATCACATCTCCTGGCCAAGGGGATTAATCTGCGGTATTTTATTACCGCTAGAGATTGCTGGAAGTGATAGTACTAGAGGTGCAGGGAAGACGAGAATAATTTAAAAGCATAACAACTATCTAACATATAAAAATGAATTTAGGAAAACACGTCCCCGGAAAACTCGTCCCCGGAAAACTCGTACCCGGAAAACTTGACCCCGGAAAACTCAACCCCTTTTGCTAGGTAGGAAAACTGGTCCCTTATTGAATAAATATCGATTGAAAACACATTTTATTACCGTTCTTGAAGGAGATATTGTTTTAGAAAGAGACTATGCACTTCCGTAATATTTAAAAAAAATTATTCTTAACTCTTGCTTAAAAAAAATAAACTTGATCACGGAGTCAAGATACGAAAAACGAAACCAAATATTTATTTTTAAAAAATACTCGTTTTAACATTTTTTGTGTCATTACGAAACAAAAATAAAGAAAGAAAACACGTACTATCAAAGAAAGCAAGCTTCATTTGCCAAGCCTCTACCTCACGGTCACCAAAGAATTGCCATGAAGGGTATTAAGAACTATTAAACGCCGAATTCATTTTCATAATCTAGATAAATACCTATATAAAAAATGTACTTGTTCGTAGACTTACCGATAATCTAGAAAACTTGTTCGTAGACTAACCGATAATCTAGAAAACTTGTTCGTAGACTAACCAATAATCTAGAAAACTAACGTTTGCTTTAAAATTTTGCTATAGCATTTTAATCGCATACAGGTATGTTTTTATATACCCAATATAAAAAATATTACAATATTAACGAAATATTTTTTCGAATTCGATGTTTCTTGAGGCCAACCAAATCTACAAAGAACGCGGCTCTTTTTCGGTCACACTTTGTCCTTCACCCTTTCTTTAACATTTTTCTTTTGGTGGGCTTCAACTACAGACGTACTTTTAAAAGATTTCTGTTTTGTTTGTTTGTTTGTTTGTTTGTTTGTTTTTCTTTCATCGAGTAAAAGATTAAACTTTCACGTAAACAAAATCGGCATAATGTACTATTTTAGCAATTTTTATTGTTTAGGATCTTTTGAAGAGATTCATTCATGTTTACAAACGAGAATTTTGGACGCTAAAACCAACGCTGCTGCAAAGTTTAAAACATTAATAACAATAGCAACAAAATAAAAACATAAAATAGTCCTTTTTTTCCTTCTCAGTCGCTTTAAGTTAACATTACAAAAGAACAAAAAAATGAAATAAAACAGTAAAATTCTACGACAATTGTCGAAAAATTGTAATTTTCATTAAACAAAACAGTCGAGGAATTGTAATAAAAGAAAGAAGCGACTACTTTTTTCACAGCAAAATTATAATTTTTTCGACTAAGTCATTTAATATAACAAAGTTTATAACATTAGTAACAAAAACTGTAAAGTTTAACACCACAAAAATGAAGGAAAACGCGATAATACTTGCAGAAGAATTAAATAAGATATAGATTTTGAACTAAATATGTTTATTTACTTTTATGAATACATCGCATGCAATTTTTTCCCACATAAATATGTTTATTTTTATTTGTTTTAAACATGCTTATTTACCGACACATTTTCATAATAATGAATGAGTGCAGAATATCCGTAAACTGTTTTTAAATAAATATGGTTACTTAGTTCTATGAATGCATCGCATATAATTTATTTTTTAAATAAATATGTTCATTTAGATTTTTTTTTCATATTTATCATAATAACGTAATTGGGCGTATTAAAAATATTTGAAATTAAATATGTAAACATTTATTTGATACAAATATTTACGGATATTATCATTTATTATATTTGGAAGCAATATTTTTTCTAAAAAAGTGTGGAAGAATGAGCATATTTATTTTATAAAACAATAGTGCATGTTCATAATTGCACTTATTAAAAAAAAACAAAAATACAGAAAAAATTTTGTGATGTACGTAATCATAACGGAATGAAATTGTCATATTGCAAAAAATATGTAAATTGATAAAATATTACACTACGACTCGCTTAGTCGTAAAATTTGATTTTGTTGAATAAAAAACTACTTGATCAAATTACGTGATTCTCTTAATAGTAAATTTTCGTTCTGTGACTGATATCTACATCCTACAGACATTTCTGTATTTTCTTTTAATTTTAATTGCAGTCATAAGTGCAATTCTAAACTTGCACCAAATAAACAACAGTTTGCCAAACTATTCCTGTTTTTTTAAATTATCCTAAAACATTTATTTATTCTTTTCTCCTTTTTTTAATGAATTATTATCGATCTCCCACTTACTTTGCTCTAAATATTTTTTTTCAATTCTGATTTTAACAGATTTGCATATTCTCTTCTGGAGGAGGCTCAAACCTGTTACTCCAGCTTTGTATCCTGAATATTGGTGGGCTTAAACGACGTTCTTTAAAAAGTTTTCTTTTCATTTCTTTTCATCAATATTTTATCAATAAGCAACTAAATTCTCTTGCTAATAAAACGGCTTAATTTATGAATTAAAATTTTTTCAGTTAGTGTTTACATACATAGTCTATAGTAAACCTCATACTTTTCTCTTTTGTCTGGGTAAACACCAAGGGTTTACAATTTTGAGTTATCTTTCTATTATCGGACAATATCAGACGTAGGTCGTTGTACTCGCAGAGTGTAAGCAGTGCGACGTGTAGTTGCCAGTCAAACTCAGGAATAATGCCATCAGCGAACAAGCATAGAATGATTCCAACGATTATGCCATTTCAATTTAAGATATTGCACTTCCCAATTCAATTGGCGTCTGTAATCACCGTCAACAAAGCTCAGGGACAAATGTTATATTTGTGTGACTTGCATCTACACACTGGTTGCTTCTAACATAGACAATTATATGTTGCGTGTTCTACAGTCGGCAAACCAGACAATGTCTACATCTGCACGTAAAGTGGAACAGTACACCACCCTCAAATATTTTGTATCCACAAATTAAGCATATAATCTTTTATGTTTTTTTTTCTATTTAACCAAGCTGAGCCACAGCAACGTGTGGCCGAATTATTATTTATACCTACAGACACTAGTGCTTCATGCTTACGCAATGCATATATATGTGTGTGTGTGTGTGTGTGTGTGTGTGCGTGCGTGTGTGTGAACACACTCGAAAATGTTAACATTTATGAAAAGATGGTTCTTATTTTAATTCTTTATTATATAGATTACTACATGCTTCTCTTTTTCCCCGCGTGTTTACTGTATTGCTTATGACATGCTCAATAATTATCCCTGAATACTTGAAAAACGTTCCATGTAAACATGCTGAACACTCAACGTAGTCCAGTGATGGTTTAATATATTTTCCCTGTGATATAGACATCAGTGATTCATGATTATATGACAAATCAGCAATTTTAGAAAACACGAAATTACTGTTTGTGCTTACACCTATGTCTTTGTGGCTATGGATACCAAAGCTTTAATTCCATCGAATTCTTCGAAACATGATCAACTTAAGTCAAGCGAAGATATAATACTTCTTCTGGGAATTTTAGAAAGCAATGAAAGGGAATATTTTTCTGGTTTATTTTATAATAGAATGGAAATACTTCTAATATTATAGAAGAAAGTGGAATTTCAATTTGCTCTGAAAGAATAAAGTGCTACTATTTTATTTTTAATTTGTCCGTTCGCCCATTCATGGAATATTGTTGTGACAAATTGACCGACGCATTAATCACTAGTCTTTCTCTTTTGGACATGATTAAAAAAAAAAAACAATCTCGAATTTAATAGCCCCGCACTGTCAACCAAGTTCCAACTTCTGCCTTATCGCCTTAATGTTACATAGCACTGGTTCTCCTGGACGTAAATATTCTCGATTAACCCAATAAGCAGCAAAGTCTCATGTCTTCACTGTAGATGACTCTCCCAATGCCGGAGAGTCATCTACCCTGAAAGTTTCTTACCTCGAGCTGCCGGACTTTGGAATTCCGTTCCTGTTTCCTATTTTCCCGACCGTACTAACATGCAGAAATTTCAGTGTAAAGTGAACAGACATCTTGCTGCTCAACTCCCTACTTAGAGTGTCCTTGTACATGTGGTCTCTAATTCACGTTAGATCCTTATGTCTCAGTGATAATTTATCTTGTTTGCGGTGAATATCAGTTAAAAAAAAAACTACATGCAGGAATCATAATTCAAATCATTATAGTTTTATGTACATGAAAATTAAAGAGAAAATAACTATAAAATGTACTCTTTTAAAATATGTTTTTTAATGTTTCGGACTTATTATCTTTTATGTTACATTTTTACCACAGAAGAAACGCTTATAAAATGATTGTTTCGTTTTGATCTAGTAACACAAAAATGCCATAATATTTACTTTATCTGTTTTAACTTTTAATTTAAGCCACAACTTAATTGAGTATTACGTCCGTCATTTTTTAATTCATTATAAAAACATGCTGAGAGTTACCTTGATTTCGAGTATGTTCTAGTATAAAGCGCTTGATATCTAGTGCTGATTAAAATACAATTAAGGCACCGCTATTATACAGATGAAAACTAGTGTTCTCCCAACAGAAAGGTCGAGATAAACAGAAACTGTGGAACTTACTACAATGAGATGTGGGTCAAGTTAGAGACGAAAGGAAATATTTTTTGGTGCAGTCAAGGGTAAAAGCTCATCGAGGATAAAAGTTAATGAGATGAATTGGCAAATTAATTATCAACCTTATGAGAGGATTGAAAATGAGGAATGGAATTAATAAAATTTTATTACTTGTGAAAACGGTTTATGACATTGGATTTGAAGATCATATTGTAGTCTTCAAGAGAGCAGTCCTATAGTAATGTGTTTTACAAGTGAAAAACATTTCCTAGCGACTGTTTGGTTATTATCTATTAAGTGAATATACCTCTACTAGATATTTATGCCCACTTGTTTTCCTAATAAAACCTATCTTGTGTTACTTATTGATTATTATCATTACACTTATTTTATCCATAACGAAGCCCTGTAACAAGATTAAACGACTTTATATATTATACGATTTTATGAAAAATCCAATGATGGATTAGTATCCAACCCGAACGCTTAATTTTTGTGAATTTGCAATAAAATCTTTTACAAAAATTAATAGCGGTTCTGAGTGTTAAAAATAATGGAAACCAAAATATATTTTTAACTTTTCTAATGGTGAATTAAATAAAATGGTTAAAATTAATGTTTGAGTAATTATTTTAATAATGCGATTATATGAGGTGAATATAATAATTTTATATTTTTGATAGATTTCAAAATGGTATTATATCTTCAGAAATTTAAATTTCTCGTAGTTGTTACATAGTTATCGCGGCATCATCGAGATGACATTATATGAACACTTCTTTAAGGTAATTTAATTATTGTTTTAATTACTTGGAAACATCTCTTCTTCCAATGAACAAGCTCAATTTCGTTAGCTGCAATCTGGCATGCTTTCTTAATATAATTATTCAATTAATTCAAACACATTTGTAATAAATAAATAAATAAATAGACCAATAAAAGAGGTGAGAAAAGGAAAGAGTTACTTATTGTTTGAGTGTATATATAATTAGGATATGCGCTTAAACAACAAGTGACTCTCCACCACCACCACCCTCTCTCTCTCTCTCTCTCTCTCTCTCTTTCTCTCTCTCTCTCTCTCTCTCTCCTGACCCTTTTTTACCTTTCAGCTACAAGACGAAACTCTAGGAATAAATTCTTGTGTTTTGTCTCATTCTAGCTCCTACCAAGATTAACGGAGTTTTTCGATTGTCATTTTCTTTGCTGATCATATCTGACTAATTCTTTGGTTTCTGATTCTTAGCATGCAACAGGGTCGACCACTTGACTCCTTTGTGAGCTCTTTGCTGTTTCATTGTTCTGGCAATATGTACTAACTAACAGCTACTATTAAATGTGCATCCATCAAAATTTTACATTTGATGTAGTAAATAATAACCACGAGATCTGTATAAAACAAAATTTGGCGCCGTATCTCATACCCGGTTAATGTCGGATCACCCTACTAATAAAATATGACCTGACGCAAAAACTATGAGTTGACACTATTTAAATTGTACAGAATATTTAAAATGGCTGTGAATTGACACAATTTATACAGTACAGAATATTTAAAATGGCTGTGAATTGACACAATTTATACAGTACAGAATATTTAAAATGGCTATGAATTGACACAATTTATACAGTACAGAATATTTAAAATGGCTGTGAATTGACACAATTTATACAGTACAGAATATTTAAAATGGCTATGAATTGACACAATTTATACAGTACAGAATATTTAAAATGGCTGTCTTCATGAATAAAGAATGAAAACAATAAATAATTCAGCAGTGATTCTCAAGTTGGTATTAAATGATACCAGGTACACCAAAAAAACGTTAACAAAAACTCATAAAGATTCTATTAAGATTGTAATTGAATCGCTGGGAAAAATCCTACGTGTATATTGCTACGTGTTGTCATCATTTTGTGTTGATTTCTGAAGTTAAAAAGAAGAAACACAACAATCTAACAGATAAGAAGTGTGAGATTTTGCGTCGAGGAAGTTATATTTAAAGCCGTTATTAACTTGATCGTGAGAAAAATTATATGCAAAACAATGACTAGACGGGAACATTCTTAATGACCATGACCGTCAGAAAATATTCTTCTCTTCCAAAATAACTCGACCTTGTATGACATACTACTTAAGTACGTGCGTGAGGAGAGGATGAGAGAAGCTGCGTTTAATACACATAGACAACATATAAATATAATATGCATTTATTAGACTTTTAATTTTTAATTGAATGTCTCTTTTGTATGACTTTAGCAGACCTCTAGAGGACGCCTTTACTTAAAATGTATACGGAAAACAATTGTACAGTGCTATTTTATTACAGTAAGAACATATTCAAAGTTAATGCATATGTGCATTGATTTGTCTAAAAAATTCCACCAGATTTACAATCTTCATTTCCACATTTACAGTTTTTCGGCAATCCATATGATGAATTTAAAAAACTTGTATTCCTTAACTCTCTCTCTCTCTCTCTCTCTCTCTCTCTCTCTCTCTCTCTCTCTCTCTCTCTCTCTCTCTCGTATATGATGTAGGTACGAGGGTCGTTTTAAAAGTAATAGCTCCTATTTTTATTCCGCCTGAATGAATCAGAGGGGATTGCAAACTTCATTGTTATGATGACTGAATTCATGCATTCATAACCTGAAACTTTCATCTCCCTGTTGCAGATATTAACGATGTGATATTCTAAGAAAACAACCCTTGTCATGGACGTGTGTCAGAAGCGAAGATGCGTTATTGAATTCCTCCATACAGAAAAAATTAGACCGATCAACATTCAACATTGAACGTTTATGAAGCTGATATAGTTGATGTCAACGCAGTTAGGAGATAAGCCCGTTGATTTCAGAGTAGCAACAGAGATATGAGTTACAAAGCGCATTCTGGAAGCCCATGCAGAAAACACTGTGCGCGCTTGGATTAACTCATCCGTACTGATCGGCGGATAATGGTGAATAAAATGTATGTAGAGTTGTATGCGGATGTCTGTGCCCTGGAAACGATTGTTATATCTAGGACACGGCAAAATATGTGCTCGTTCAGAATCAAAAGGACCACCAATAGGATGTCTGTCAGGACTTGTTAAATCAGTACAAAGCCAAAGATGACGGATTCTCAAACCACATCATCACTGGTGATGAGACGTGGTGTCACCATTACGAGTTGGAGTCCAAATGGCAGTTGATGGAATGGCACCACTCACGCTCCCCAGCAAAGAAACGCAGGCAAAGCACATGGTGGAACGATAAAATTGTCGCCATAGAAACGATGACATGATTCCATTTCCGTTCGATGAAAACTAGTTTTCTTTTGTTGTTGCAGACCATTTACTAGTTGACCAGTTGTGTACACTCCAAGAGCGACAGGAGCCTTCTATCATGTCTGAAAGTGACACAATGTTCAACAAGTAAGATCGGAGATGCGGCGCTGTATACTCATGCTCTCTATCGATCCAAGTTATGACAACAGAATCCTCAAAATGCATCGCTGGATTGCCATGAATAACAACGAAGTGCCTAGGGTTATGAAAACAAAGTTTCCGACCACAATTATGGTCTCTGGTGTGGTTTTAAGTGAGGGCCACATCATGCGATCTCACATCTTCAAAGTTGGCATGAAAGTTAACACCAAAGTGTACCTGGATGTGCTGAAGAGTGTGGTGATCCTCTGTCTGAATTTTATTTTTTTTTTATCCACGTCGCCATCAGCAGTGCAAAGGGAAGTGAGTGATGTCAACTGTTTTGAGTAGCCTGTAGCATCCATCTTACCCACTCCCTTTCTCATCTTGGCCTCGTTGTCCAGCAGTCATACGTACATAGAGGCCTTTTCAGCTGGCGAATGTGTGTGCGCGTGCGTACCTCTCTCTCTCTTTCTCTCTCTCTCTCTCTCTCTCTCTCTCTCTCTCTCTCTCTCTCTCTCTCTCTCTCTTTCCTTTTTCTTAGTAGTATCATCATCATTGCTTGATGCTGATTGGCCCCTGTGAAAACAATTCCAGAAATCACTTTTTCTTGCGCCTTTTTAAAATCAATTTCTGAAAAGATTTATTGAGAGAAAGACTCTCATTTTCCGGGCTCCGTCGACGAACCGGCGTAAATAGGAGTGGTTGAAATTGGTGTTTTAAAATACACCATTTATAAAAGAAGTCAACCCTTTTCAGCGAAAAGGATTATTATTTCTAAAGAAGCAGAAGAAGAGAAGGACATCCTTTTCAGAGAAAAGGGAATAGCATTGCAGAAGAAAAAGAAAAAAGACAACCTATTTTCAGAGAAAAGGGAAGAAAAAGAAAAAGAAGCAACCCTTTTCAGAGAAAAGCACTTCCAATTGGACACTTCCATACTACGAAGAGAGAGAGAGAGAGAGAGAGAGAGAGAGAGAGAGAGAGAGAGACAAACTTAAAAAAACAAACAAAAAAAAACTTTTACATTGAATAGATGTCAGCTCTACTACATAATCAAGTTACCTGAATTGATGGTTTCAATAAAAATCTTTAAATAAAGCTGTGGTGTTGTTTTCTTTGTTGACAACCTTATCATTCCACCCTGTAATATACACCATCTTCTGGAACAACAAGAGCATCATCCTCCTGAATTTTTTAGAACAAGGGTTGACTGTTATTACAAAATAAAATTGATTTTACATGCATATGTATATTATTGTATTATATATATGTGTGTGTGTGTGTGTGTGTGTGTGTGTGCATTCTTATATATGCATATGTATGCATATGTGTGTATATGTATGCATATATATGTATATTATGTATATGTGTGCACGAATGTGTATATATATATGTAGATAGGCATGTATATAGGCATGTATATGGGCATATATATATATATATATATATATATATATATATATATATATAAACATTATTAAAGACGACAGAAAGCTGCTTTTAAATTTTTTCCATTTTTCTTATAATCTTGTTATGTATGAATCAAAAATGTTGATAAAAGTCCCATTTGTCTTTCTTTTTTTAAACGTTTTCGCCGTTCTTCGACATCGTCAGGAAATGAGTGGTTCACAGAAAAGGATGAGGTGGGCAGTGGAAAAGTTTTGTAGAGTACCATGGTATCAGCAAACTGCTATATTCCGATAGTGATGCAACAAGCAAGCCGACACTGGGATCGGTAGCTAGGACACGTAGAGGGAAAAATGTGTCTGCGGATATTAAAATAAGCATTTTAAAACCTTTGTAATTTATGGCCTGGCTATTTATAAAAAAAGGATTAGGGGTGGGAAAGGATGCCATAGAGGTCACAACAAAGAATACATAAAATGAACGACGTTGGAAGTGTGTAGATTCTGACTCCATATAATTAAAGACAGGCGAATATTGAAGGTTGAGAACCGATTTTATTTACTACCAACAATTTGTATTAGGAGAGGCAAAGTGTTCGTAGGATGGAATGTGATTTAACAAAGGAGATAAATGTTCGTAAAATTTTTGTAGGTATGTATGAATTGACAAGGGAGGAATGTTCGTAAAATGTTTGTAGGTATGTATGAATAGACGAGGAATGAATGTTCGTAAAATGTAACTTATCTTTTGGACGATGGAGATGGTTAGGGTAGGCCGGTCATCCTTCTGTCGGTGATGCGTGTCCTGGCTTGTAACTGGAAAGCGGGTGACTTTTTCATCAGCAGCTAGCAGCCCGGCGTCTTCGTCTTCTTTTTCCTCCTCCCTTCTTTGGTTTGTATGAATTAGGCAGTGTTTAGAACTGAAGGCGTTTGGCCCATAACATGAAAGCGTAATCGGCTTCAGTTCACTGGTGCCTTATTTCTTTTTCTTCTTCATTATGTCTCTTCGGGTTTGGTGACAGAATCCGTCTATACGTTCACTGACGCAGCGGGGCGAGTTCTCTTCTCTTCATCTCTTTAGGTCGGGTGGGAGAATCTGTCCGTGCGTTCACTGACGCAGCAGGGCGAATTTCCTCTTCCCGCCTTTAACCCTCGTTTTATAGTGGCACACCGGCTCCCAGTGACTGTGATATTTGAGTTGTTTATTTTAGGCGCGGAGCTCTGCCATTGGTCGATAATTATTTTGTGGTTATCTTATGTTTTTCTTCCCAAGCGGAAGCGATGCGTGGAGCCATGTGCAAAAGACGATTTTTCATTTTGTCTCTCATGGCGTTAACATCTGGTTCGCTGCTAATTCTCATCATGTTCCCACAAATTGTATGAAAAGTGACATAAGATTATTATACAAATTACTTCGAGAATAACGTCAATAATAAAATTCTCTTTCTCGACGTTTTCATACTTACCTACGATAACACATTCAACACCTCTTGCTACAAAATAACCTACTAGCCAAAACTCTTGCCTTGTAAATTTAAAGAGCGAGTGCCCTCACCCTTACGAAATAGCCGTATTAGAAAACTTTAAATGCACTAAACTAAACCTCGTTTTAAAAAAACTAAACTAAACCTCGTTTTAAGAAAACTTTAAATGCACTAAACCTCGTTTTAAAAAATTACTACTCCCCAAACTAAAAACTATCAAACAAGCACTTATCAATAACGGATTCCCCAATCATATCATGATATGAATAACACATAAAATCTATGTTGCAAATAATAATATTACATAGTACAACAACCTGAAATCCATTAAAATATTCTATTGCAGTCAAATGCAACCTAAACTTTAAATTAGAAGAAAGGCTTGTGTGCAGTATCTCGCGGCTTGAAAATTTGGTTTGTAAGATCATTGCTAATTGGTTATAACAGTCAACTTCCTTTCTTCTTGCCCAATCAAACGTCAGCTATCGGGCAAGCTGACCACGTGACAAATTTTAAAAAAGGTTAAACAACAGCGATTTTCCTTCTTTTTTTTTTTTTTTTTTTTTTTTTGACTAGGACACGCTACTGACAACAATTCCACATGGCTCGGACCAACCTCCAAATTACTCTCTTGGGGTGCAATAGAATCCACCAGGGCCTGGATGTGTGTGTGTGTGTGTGTGTGTGTGTGTGTGTGTGTGTGTGTGTGTGTGTGTGTGTGTGTGTGTGTGTGTGTAAGAGCAAATAGTTAATAAAACACGTTAAAAAAAACTTTGAAAAAGAGTTAAAAACATATTTAATTTGAAAAGGAAACACTAAATAAGTGGATACTTCTTAATCCGCGGAGTTTTGAAGAAATAATTTCCTTCTCATCAGAGGGTAGGAATTAGCAAAATGCGGGATTGGATATAAGTTTAGTGGTTAAATTTAAATTCTGAAAATCAAAATATAGACACATATTCGACTTAAGAATTTATTGTTTGACAAAAGGAATATATACAAGGGGTTATATTAATTTCCTTAATTCATGGATTTTCAATAATGGGTCATATCATCAGAGGAAATGAAATGCGGTTAGCAAAATGTTCAGCTGTAAAAAGGCACGTATTTTGCTTTTCAGCACAAATATTGAAAATAGTTTTTGGGTGGTAAATGATAGTTATATGAAAATAATTATTGGAAGGGGGAATTTCATACAATCGGAAGGAGTATAATGTCCTCCGGGGTTTTATTTCCAAGTAGGCAGAATATTGGTTGAGGGGAGAAGGCAGTAATCCCATATAACAAAAATGCGTGGTTGCATAAGATATTGATTTTCCGAAAGGTATACGGGGCGGCCGTATTCGTTGGTGTGTTGAATGCGTATATGTAATCCAAATTCTTTTTTGGTGTTGGCACAGTATATCAGATATTGGATAGATATACCAATCCATTGCATATATTCCCATGGGTGATGGAATTATACAGGGTGTCTCAAAAAATGTACTCACACTTCAAATGACGAGAAATCCTTTATTTATGAACATACAGTGAAATGGAATAGCTTCGAATACAGAAGACAAATGTGATTAAAGAATCATGTTCGCAAATGCTCGAATTGATGACCGTTATTGTCCAAACAATGCTGATAACACACACCAAGGGATTCACAAACGTCACAAAATAGGTCATTAGGAATATCGCGACATTATCTTTCAATTTCCATTTCCAATGCATCAATTGTTCTTGGTTTCGTGCAACTTTGTTTCTGAGATATATCCACAAAAAGAAGTCCATGGGCGTGAGGTCCGGGGAACGTGCAGGGTATTCAATGGCACCCCTTCGTCCAATCCATGTGTCTCGAGGTGAGCTCGTACATCGCAATGGTAGTGGAGAGGTGCTCTATCTTGCTGAAAGTAAATCTCGCCGTCATCACCAAACATCTCAGAAATTTGTGGACCAACAAACTCCTGAAGCAAGTTAAGGTATCTCTTACCAGTGACAGTTCCGTTAATAAAAAATGCCCCTATGATGCCCAGTGCGGATATCCCACACCACACTGTTACTCCTGGCAAGTTTACATGGTGTTCAAGTGTTACATGAGAATTTATAGGACCCCAGTACGTGCAATTATGGCGATTAATGGTGCCATTTAATTTAAAGGTTGCCTCGTCGCTCCACACAATTTTGTGGGGAACCCCTGCATCTTCTGCACATTTTGCCAGGTACCATTCACAGAATTCGACTCTCTGGTCAGGATCGTCTTCGTTGAGAGTAGTAGTCTCTGGTGGGGCCTCTCGATGCCATACTAGTGGGTAATTGTTACGGCTTTACCTTTTCATATGCTACAAAAAAAAACAGAAAAAATGTCCTGTTTTTTTCTCTCTTACTTTCCCTCTCTGTAACTGCTCTAACCAAGTATGCCGACCTGTTCCACAAATCCCAAAACCTCAACATGAAACATCTCCAGAAAAAAAAAATCGAATAAACCTAGAATCCCATCTTCCAACGTAGACCCCTACTACCATGTTTCCTTCTCCAACATCAGGAGTCTACGTTCCAACCTTCCAGAGGCTGAAACCCAATTACAGGAGACAACACCGGACATATTCTTTCTAAGCGAAACTGGAATAGGGCCGACCATTTCCCTAGATGAGTTCATAATTAACGGATACTCTAACTTAACATCTAAATCTGACCCCCATGATCGCCATGGGCATGGAATATGTGCCTACATTAAAGATGGCTTCCCATGTGGCAGGGATATCTCTAGAGAAGATCCTAATTTACCTTATATGTGCTTCCAGGTTGCACTTACTTACACCACTGCAATTATATTTGCCCTCTATCGGCCCCACAACAGCGAAGTTACTATCTTTAAGAGCATATCTGAGAAAATTGACCACATCCTGTCTGCACACCCCTCGGCTAACATCCACATCTGTGGTGACTTCAACGTCCATGACGTGGAATGGCTGACCCACTCAAATAAGACGGACGATGAGGGGAGGTTCTGTCATGATTTTGCCATTGCTTATGACCTCACTCAGATTGTTCGCGAGCCCACCCGTGTGCCCGATACTACAGGTCAATGGACCTTTTTCTCTCAACTTCCCCTGAGCTATGTTCATGTTCCGTTCTTTCTCCTCTAGGATCCTCCAACCACTCCGTCGTATCAATTAAGATAAAAATGCAATATAATAAGTCCCCAGACGTACCCCTCCACCGTACTGTATACCGATACTCCATGGCTGACTGGGATAGCTTCCGTACATTTATATCTGATCTACCTCTGCATTCCATGTTTAAAAATGATGTATCCTCTATAGTATCAGACCTGACTGAATGGTTAATTGTAGGCATAGAAAGATTCATACCATCTAAAAAATTCCAACAAAAACCTAACAGCCAGCCATGGTTCTCCCCAGAATGTGCTGCTGCCATCGCACACAGAAATCACTTTTTCCATAGCTAACAGCATAATAGATGCACTGAGACTAAAGCTGCTTTCAGGAACGCCAGCAACCACTGTAAAAGAGTAATAAAAAATGCAAGAGAGCTATATGCCCAGTCTGTTAAATCCAAAGTAGCTGATCAGCAGATTGGTTCCCACCAGTTTTGGCAAATACCAAATAGGATCCTGAACAGAAGTACGCGTTCTATCCCAACCATTATCAATGGACCAGAGGTCATCTCGTCAGCTTCAGACAAGGCCAAACTATTTGCCAAGAACTTTGCAGCTAATTCTAACCTATGCAACGAAGGCCATCAACTCCCCATATTTCCTCCTATAACACAGAACACGCTAAGTAACATACAAATATCTGTGCATGAGGTCGCCAAGCTAATCAAGAACCTTGATTCCAGTAAAGCTACTGGCCCTGATGGCATCCCAATTATAGTATTAAAAAAGCTTCAACCAGAACTTGCTCCCATACTTACGAAACTGTTTAAACGTTGCCTTAAGGAGAAGTGCTTTCCAACATCCTGGAAAACCTTGTCAGTATACCCTGTATTTAAGAACTCAGGTGATAAGTCATCTCCCTCTCAGTACAGACCAATAAGTCTCCTGTGTGTCATGAGTAAGTTGCTGAAATCCATATTAAATAGAGAAATAGTCAACCACCTCAGCAGAAATAACCTTCTTAGTGACACGCAATATGGTTTCCGTTCTGCAAGATCTACTGCAGATGTGCTAACGGTTATATCTCATAGGATTAGTGAACCTCTTAACAAAGGCTTCCTTTCCAGGGCAATTGCTCTTGACATATCAAAGGCCTTCGATAAGGTATGGCATAAAGGCCTACTGCACAAGATCTCTAGCTACGGTATAACTGGAAATATTCTCTCTATCATTAAATCATTTCTCTCTGATAGGCTCATAAGAGTAGTGGTTGATGGAAAAAATCAGAGGCCTGTAGTATTAATGCTGGAGTCCCTCAAGGGTCCATCCTGGGCCCAACTCTCTTCCTAATCTACATCAATGATCTCCCTAAACACATACTTAAATCATTCGTTGACATCTATGCTGATGACACGACCATCTACAGCAACACATCAAAGGCAATGACAAAGCTCTCTCTGATTCTCTCTCCTCTGATCTCAAACGAGTGGTTCAGTGGGGGAAGACGTGGCTGGTTACCTTTAATGCATCTAAAACCAAACTCCTATCTTTACATCATCAACGCTCTGATCCCCATCTGGCATCAATTGAAATGGATGGCTC
Organism: Euprymna scolopes; assembly: GCF_053919585.1. NCBI lineage: Eukaryota > Metazoa > Mollusca > Cephalopoda > Sepiida > Sepiolidae > Euprymna > Euprymna scolopes. The sequence goes on from NC_136484.1 coordinate 72,664,201, forward strand.
TTGTCTAGGAGAAGCCCCATGTTTTGACAAGCTTCTGGGCTTGACCTTCACTCCTGATCTGAAATGGAACACGTACATTAAGTCTGTTGCCAAGGTCGCTGGAAAGATGGTGGGATCCTTCTACCGCCCCAGAAGATATCTCACTACTGATGCAATTCTCTATCTATATAAAAGCCAAGTACGTCCAAGGATGGACTACTGCTGCCATATCTGGACAGGAGCTGCTAAAAACAGCCTATCCTGCCTTGACAGAGTACAAAATAGACTTCGTGGCTTAGTGGGGGGTGCCCTTTTCTCTTCCCTGCAACCTCTCTCCCACAGAAGAGACGTTGCAAGCCTATCTTTGTTTTATCGTTATTTCCATGGCAGGTGCTCGTCTGAACTTCAATCTCTGGTCCCCCCTCACCAATGTTTTACAAAAAAACACCCGTCTAGCTGAATCCACTGCCAAAAACTTTCCCCACTCTTTATCTATGCCTAAATCAAAACGTAGATTTCATGAACAAAGTTTCTTTCGTAGAACTGCACGCCTGTGGAACTCTGTTCCGTCTGCTTTCTTCCCTCCTGACTACAACTTGGATGTCTTCAAGTCCAACATAAACAAATTCCTGATGAACCGCCCCCTTAAGTAGACACTCTAAATATCCACACTAATGTACTGTACTTACAATAATCCTTATCCCTGTGTGGCTTCCAGGCCTTGATAAGTGGTGACCACCTTGTAAAAAAAAAAAAAAAAAAAAGAATTAGTGTTGGAATGTAGCATTTCCAGTGCAAACGCTTTATGATGAGATGGACGCTATATTTTGAGATGTGGGTTTCTCGAGCAGTTTGTCGAAATGATTTCTGTGGTGATCGAAAGAGTGTTTCCAGCACCTGCTCTTCTATTCCAGGGCTTGTGGATGTCCGAAGTCGTCCAGAACGTTTCTTGTTGACGTTCTGGACGGTTCCATCTGCTTCAAATTTCTCTTTGATGCGAACAATGGTCCGGCGCGTTGGTGGTGGTCTTGCGGATTCCCTTCTGAATTGTCTTTGCACTTCAATGGCGTTTTTGGTCTTCCAATAACATTTCAGGACAAACTTCCTCTCTTCCAAGCTAAGTTGATTTCCTGCGATGTTGTGGTTCACACCTCACACCTGCAACACAAAAAAAGACAGCATGTTAGCAAGGGTTAAAGTGTGAGTACATTTTTTTGAGACACCCTGTATATGCAAGTCTATGGTGCAATGGACCTCGAAAATCAATGGTCTGGGTAGCAAAATATTCCGAGAGATGATTTTTAGAAGCAATGTGTTGGACGAATAGCTTCTAATATGAGATTGATACTCGGTAAACTGCCGGTCAGCTTTCTTGTTGAGAATGGGTGAGGGAAGCCTTTTAGATGAGGGAACGAGGAGGATGGGGGTGAAGTAGAGAGGATAAGGGGAGAAGGGGGAGGGTTGATTTGGTCGAGGAGGCATGTGCTTCTTCAGGGGGGAATTGTATGTTAGTATTCGGTAAAATGTGTTGACCTCTTAATTTTAGGTTCAAATGGGAAATGTACATTCTTGTGATTTTTTTATGGGAGTGTGCATGAGATGAGGTGGATGTGCTGTTTTTGCTGTGTATGAGGTTAGTAGGTGAGGTGGAAATGGAGACGAATCATAGTCTAAAGTTTTAAAATGCTTGGGGGATTAGTTATTTAAGTGAGTTAAAGATTGGGTGTTTTTAATTATGGGGGGTATATTTAAAAGTAACTTGATTTACTGAAATACAGTTTGTTCATTACGCTTGTTATCATAGTGTGATCTGGTTTAATTAAATTTATTTAAAACGTATATATTTCTGTTTGGAAGCGATCTATGGATAAATAGGTTTTGCTGTTCGTTGGGTTGAAATCGATGTTTGAGTGGATACTTTATATACTGTGGTTAATTAGCTATTCTTATACTGGGGGGACTTGATGCATATGCAGGGTATAGTGTGAAACAGTTTGTCTGTGTATGACTCTTATTCTTGGGTAGAGCATATTGGGGATGAAATAACGAACTGCCACCAGCGCATAATGCAATGCTCTTTGTATAAACAAATATAACTTAAGCATTGAGACAATATTTGATCATTGTAATTTCACAAACCCATCTTAGCAGCAGTCGTAACTGTTAGAAGCCTAGGCAGTCGAATTTCCACCCTGGCCTGAGGTAGTTGGTGGTCTAACCGTACTGAATAACTGTGATACAGTTAAACAGTCTGTTTATAGATGACTATAACCCCAGGATACGGCATTAATCTGTTCTGTGGTTGGGATCGTAAGGTGAAAGTGGTGCAATATGGCGGAGCCTAAGCAAAATTTTATGCAGTACAATTCAGTTTGTTCAAATTGTGGGTAGGACATCCTACTAGACACTAAATATTCACCCACTATCTCATTTATTCCCACAGAGAGATCTTTTTTTAAGATTCTGACCGTCCCTTTATATGTAATTATTTGAATCTCTCTTGCACTTGGTTCACCGGGTATATTTGTCCAGTAATGTTTTTACATGAGTTCAAGTGCTCCTATTATTATTGGAATAGAAGATATATTTATGTATGTTCATACATATATGCATGTATATATGCATATATACAGTCCTGGTCAAAATCATAAGACCACTTAAGAAAGTAAGCGTTTACGCATATTATCAAATTTTTAATCAAACAAATGGTTGAAACCATTGCTAAAAGGGAAAATATGATGGAACAAAACGAAATCTACTTCATTCGAAACCTTAACCCTGATGTAATAATTATTTTTTAAAAAACAAACATTTTTATCTGGTCAGAATGATAAGACCACTTTAATAAAATCGGCTAGTTTTGAAAAAAATGAATACAAAAAGCTTTCTATGTTACTAAAAGCAACTTGTTAGTGGATAAAAAAACATCTTACTAAATTATAAATGGCAAAAGGGAAACCATTATCAGAGTTTGAGAGAGGAAGGATCTTTGAGCTTAGTAGGGGTGGACTCTCCCATAGATCCATTGCAAACGAAGTGAATCGTAGCAAAACGGGCATCACAAATTTTTTAAGAAATCCAGATCAATATGGGCACAAAAAGAGTCCAGGTCGACCAAAAAAAAAAAAATAACCCCATCACTGGATCGCCGTATCAGAAGATGTTTAAAAAAAACTCCAGTATGAGCTCAAGTCGATTGAAAAGCCAAACAGCAGCAGAATGTAGTCCTAAAACCATCAGAAGGCATCTGAAAATGAAGGGTTTCAATCATTTAAAGCGACTGCAGAAACTACGTCTCTTGAACAGCACAAAACTAACCGACTTAAATATGCCGCCAAATACCAGCCTTGGGATGAAGAGAAGTGGGAAAATGTAATTTTCTCCGATGAGAAAAAGTTTAATCTAGATGGTCCAGATGGATTTCAACACTATTGGCATGATAAAAATTTGCCAAAAGAGACTTTTTCAACTCGGCATAGTGGAGGCGGATCTTTAATGATCTGGGGTGCTTTCTCATCAGCTGGGACCCTAAAGTTGCAAGTAGTGAAAGGCCGGCAAACATCATTGAAGTACATTTCAATGCTTGAAAATGCTTCTATCAGGACTGAAGGTCCACGTCTGTGTGGAAGAAATTGGATTTTCTAGCAAACAACACTGCGATACATACTTCTCGACAAGCACGAGAATACTTTTCTTCAAATAATATAGAATTATTAGATCATCCAGCATGTTCTCCGGACCTCAATCCCATTGAAAATCTTTGGGGATGGATGGCAAAAGAAGTGTTCAAGGATGGAACCCAGTATGATTCGATAAAGGAACTTTCTGATTCAGTTTTCAGTACATGGGATAAAATTCCTTCTCAACTGATAAAAAACTTAGTCGCAAGCATGCCGAAGAGAATTTTTAAAGTAATTTGTAATAATGGAGGCTATACTAAATACTGAAATCCTTTTTAGTAATTTATAATTGCCTTTTGTTATATAAATTATCAGTGGTCTTACCATTTTGACCAGGTGAAAATGTTTGTTTTTTAAAAAATAATTTATTGGATTGTGTAATGGACTTTCGGTCAGCGTTCAAGTTGTGGATAACTTGGCAAAGACTAAAGTTACCTCTCAGGAAAGAGGAGAACTATTTATGGCACAATGGGAGATTCCATTGTGCACACATGGGCCAGTCTATTCTTTGGATTATGATTGGCTGAATCACCTGATTGGATATGCTTGTACATAAATACAAGCCCTCAGTCCAGCTCAATCTGGTGTCAGTCTTGTGCATAAGCTGGACCCTTGGTAAGTGTTGCTGCTATTTTTATTATTATTGTTATTATTGTTGTTGTTGTGTGTTATTGACTACTACAGTTCTTTTGATTATTCTACATCTTCCCTTCCCCCCCCCCCACGAGTAGGCTGGGTTGTATGAGAGGTGTATCTCTCTGTTAGGCCTAGTTTGTCGTGTGGTAGTAACCTAGAAAGAGCTCGGGGAATCCTTGATGATTGAAAGCATGGAGATATATGTGTGGTTTGTTGTTGGGGTTTGGTTGCTGTGTATGTGCTATTACAGGGAGACAGTGGGAGATGCAATAATGTAGTATCGCTTGAGGGAATTGTTGGTCCTAGTGTTGCACTTGGTATTGGGGTTGGTGCAGGCTTGAGTTCACATTTTCTGAGGAAATGGCGGTTCCTAAGTGTGATCCTTCCGGATCCGTTAACCCTGATTCAGTATTGTCGATCTGGTAGGGAACTGATGATTTTGCCCGTTGTGTTCCATCTGCGATTGACTGGATTTTGCATGGCTACGGTGTCACGGTGGAAGGTTGTGGGTATATTTATTGTTATCTTCTGTTGCGGGAAAAGGGAGGTTTTTGGGGCGATTTGGCAATTGATCTACACATTTTTTAGACTCGGTGTCTACCTCTTCATGTTCGTCTGCTAAAGGGTTTGGAAAATGTTTGTGCAATATTCCCACATCGATGCAGACTGCTCTGCTGAAATAAAGCCGTTGTATGCCCTTGCATATGTAGAGGGCTTGTTTAGTTGTTTTCCCTCTGACCACAAACTCAACTGGTAGCCAACCCTGACACATGAGTGTGAAACCTCCAACTGTTCGATTGATCTTTCTTGATTGGACAAGACTAATCTCTGTGAGGCCCATTTTGATTAAATTCTTTGGTCCCCCAAGACAAATGGCGGCACCACTGTCGGGAAAAACCTTTAGCGTTGTACTATGACTCCTAGGGATATTGACAGCTGTCTGAGATCTGGTTTTGGTGAGAATGGGATTACTGATGCATTTATTTCAGTTAACAGATCACCTTCTGTAGTCATAATGGTGCCCCTCATTTGATCGAATGTGATATGGGCCATGAGTGTATTCATGGGAGCTTCTTGGTCTTCAAAACTTTTTATCACTGCCGGGCGATATTTCTTTGTCTGGCACACTGCTGAGAAATGGTTAAGTTTCCCACAAGTGTTGCACATTTGATTCCATGCTGGACATGTTAAATGGCGGGCACTTGTCCTTGGAGTACCGTGTTGGTGACTACCGCAACCTATGCAGGTTTGACGGGGTTCATTATCAGAAATGTTATTGTTGTAAGTAGCAGTAGAGCTAGTGCGAATATTACCTCTGCTAGTCCGTACAGCACTGTTTTTTTTTTGCCTGCGATATATTGACATCCGGACTGTAGCTATGTCTGAGGTATCAGTCATTGCGGTTTGGTCCCGTAGTGCAGACTCAAATGCTTCAGCATGACAAATATTTTGGTTGAGAGTTTTTAGCAACCCGGCTTTTGCCAGTAGATCGGTCTGAAGCGTATCATTCGATATCCCTTTGATAAATTGGTCCTTGATGTAAATGTCGGACAGGTCGTGATCGCAGTTGGGGCATGAGAAATTACAGTCTATGGCCGTGGACCTAAGACGAACAAGGTATTGTTGGATGGGTTCATCTTCATGCTGTGATATAGATGCAAATATCATCCGATGGACCATGGGATTTGATTTTTGAGTTACCAATGCTTCTGTCATCTCTAGCAGCTTGTCTGGGTTGGTGGTGAAGAACTTAGGGTACGTATTTATGATTGCGTTTTGGACGGATTCATCAGCGCAACTGTATAACTGGATATTGGCCTGAGAAGTTGGCATGTCCGTTATTCTGGTGAATACTTCCCAATCAATCCGAAATTTTCTGAATTGTTGAGGGGTCATTTCGAGATGAAGTTGGGGAGGCCTGGCAGCTGGTGCCTTAGCATAGGTGGTCTGGGTAGCGGGCTCCTTGGCTTGTCGAAGGATAGACAGAGCTTCTCCCATTGTTGTGATTCCCAATTCTCTTAGCATGGCTCGATCCATTACTTGAAGGTTTTCTTTCCTCAGTTTTTCCTTCACAAAAGTTGCAGCGTAGCTCTTGGCGGAATCGGCAGCAATGCCTGCTTTGAGGAAATAGTCTTCCCAATCTTCTGTCTCGAATCCTGTTCATAGCGCCATATTGGATTGTGTAATGGACTTTCGGTCAGCGTTCAAGTTGTGGATAATTTGGCAAAGACTAAAGTTACCTCTCATGAAAGAGGAGAACTATTTATGGCACAATGGGAGATTCCATTGTGCACACATAGGCCAGTCTATTCTTTGGATTGTGATTGGCTGAATCACCTGATTGGATATGCTTGTACATAAATACAAGCCCTCAGTCCAGCTCAATCTGGTGTCAGTCTTGTGCATAAGCTGGACCCTTGGTAAGTGTTGCTTTTATTATTATTATTATTATTATTATTGTTGTTGTTGTGTGTTATTGACTACTACAGTTCTTTTGATTATTCTACATAATTATTAGATCAGGTTTCGAATGAAGCAGATTTCATTTTTTTCCATCATATTTTCCCTTTTGGCAATGGCTTCAACCATTTGTTTGATTAAAAATTCGATAATATGCGTAAACGCTTACTTCCTTACATGGTCTTATGATTTTGACCAGGACTGTATATGTGTATATGTACATGTACATATACGTATGTATATATGTATATATATATGTATATGTATATATTAGTGTTGGGACGATTAATCGGAATCGGAATCAGGAATCGGAAAAATTGTAACTTTTATGGAATCGGTATCAGAATCGGGAAAATTTGAGCCTCAATTTGATTCCAAACCAATTCTTTTAATTTTTTCCTGGAAATTATAAAGAAACAAACATATTTTTATTTATTTATCAGAAGAATATTTATTTATAACATGAAAGTAAGGGACACTGGAACCAAGATTATAAAGTAAATAATGAAGAGTTCACTTACTTTTATTGTCTTAGGAAACCTTTTGAAATCCTATCACTTATTTTAGCACCTAGGTGATAAAAGTCAATAGGTTACCCCTCAGAGTTCACAGTTTAATTAAAAGGGTTAAACCGCTCAGGACAAGTTTTATTTTTACTTTTTATAGCACTGACCTGGTCTTGTGTTGTCTGGAATGATCATCTTTGAAATAATCCTGTTTTATTGCATTTTTTTACTTTTTTGCCACAAGTGAAAATCACATATAAAAATCTCATAAGTTAAAAAAAATATACGTAAAATATGAACGTTTAGAAATTTATCAAATTATAAAAAGAAATTATATGTACATTAAAAGGTGCCTGGAAAACTCGACCACGAAACACTCATCGGTGGAAAATTCGTCCACGGAAAATTCGTCCACGGAAAATTCGTCCACGGAAAACTTGTCCCTTATTGAATAAATATCGATTGAAAATATATTTTATAACCGTTCTTGAAGAAGATATTGTTTTTAAAAGAAACTACACTTCCATATTATTTTAAAGATATTTTTACTTGTTTACTGTTGTTTTAAGAAAGAGAAAATCGATTTTTCTAATTGTTCGTTTTTTCTACCTAGCTTTGTAATCTTTTCGTGATTTAACTTATTTTAAAGCATTTATTTAGTTAAAAAAAAAACAAGTAGTGTTGAGTGTTACTTTGGAACAAAAATAATGTCCGACATGAGAGAATCACATCTTGGGAGTCTCGATAATCATTCAAGTATAGAAAATTAAAGACAATACTAAGATATAGTAATAAAAAGAGCCCCCCCCCCCTTTTCCAAAAGAAAATAGATATTAATATTTTTTTAAATATAATTTAGGAAGGGAGAAAAGCTTTTTACAATCTTGTAGCCACTAACACCCGCTACATCACAGGCAGAAGCTATTTCTCGCGACTTCAAGATTTGAAATCCATTTCCTCCCTGGCTTATCCAATCCCAAGCCAGCTCTCTATCATGTGACAGATTATATAAAACGCGAAATCTGAAACTATTAACACTTTTTTGATCCTGGCCCTGCTGGGCAGCGGACATTAATCTGGGGCGAAAGTACAGGAGTACTACGAGCTAACTATAGCTTTCTTCTAACTCACATTTATTTCCACGTGCTGTACACAGAACATACAACTCACACTTACCCACGGCAACACGCAAACACACTGAAGACTTTGCCTTTTCTTTCACTTTTAACCGGCTTCTTTTGTACCGACGGCTACTACCTATAAACACGTGTAAACGGAACTGAACTGTTCTTTTTTTCACCTAACCGGCATGATATCAAATCTATCTTTTTAAACACATTGAACACTTTTCTCTTGCTTTCAACAAACTCTTTTCACGACTACTACAAGCGAGCACGAATAATTAACTCTCTTACTAATATGTTTCTCTCTCCTACCAAAGTTACTAACGAGAATGACAAATAAAGTTTGTTTATTAATATGGAATGAAACTCCATTGCGTTATCGCCATCTCTATAAACTATATCTCCCTCAAAATTAAAGAATTAAACAACAACAAAATGAAATTAAAAAGATTGTTGAATAACGGGAGTAGAGAATATAAAATGGATATAGAAATTTCGTTATTTATTACTTTTTTTCTTAATGGTTTAACAATTTTGAATTAAAAATAAAAAAAATAAAAATTACTCTACGAGAGATTTTCAACACAAATCCTTTCTCCCGCCAAATTTTTTCGCTGATTATTTAAAGTTAATTACAATTTTTATATTTCTAGTGTTTAGGCTTTACGTGTTCTTATTTATAACGATATTTTTTGGGAATATTAAATAGACACCCTCAACCTAGCTATATTAAGAATGGCTTTCGGAATAGATACCCTCAACGTCCACATATTAGGAACGGCTTTCAGAATAGACACCCTATTTTAGTGGGGAGGTGAAAAATATTTGCCTCAAATCTAACTGTGATATTCGTTGTCAGCATACCCGAAAATCTATAAATGTTGACATTTTGAATGTGAACGATGAGAGGGTGCATGCGTGCAAACATGGCGGTGAATTATAGTGCATAATACAGGTTTTATATTTCGAAAACTACTTGTCTCTGCAAAATTTAAACGAGATTTTCTTATTCAGTATAGTCGAAAACGTATAAAAGTCGTCATTTTAAAGAAAATTGTGAATGGTGGACCTGATATAAAAATTTACCATTTTTTTTTTCTTTTTTTACAAATCGATTGTTAAAAAAAACTCTACTGCCGTTATTCAAGAAGCTTTTTATTTCAGTTTTTGTTGCTTATTGTTTTCTTTTTGAAGGAGATATACTCTTTAAAAAGCTCTCCCCTTCCTAAATTATATTTAAAAAATACTAAAACTTGTCTTTTGGAAGGAGGTGGCTCTTTTTTAAAATTATATCTACCTCAGCATTTTCTTTAATTTTCTATTTTTGAACGATTATAGAGATTCCCAAGATGTGATCCTCTCATGTGAGACATTATTTTTGTTCTAACGTAACACTCGGCACTACATGTTTTTTTAACTGAATAAACGTTTTAAATAAGTTAAATCACTAAAAACTTATAAAGCTAGGTAGAAAACGAACACTTAGAAAAATCGATTTTCTCTTTCTTAAAACAGCGGTAAACAAATAAAAATATGTTTTAAAAATATTATGGAGGTGTAATTTCTTTTAAAAACAATATCTCCTTCAATAACGGTTATAAAATGTGTTTTTAATCGATATTTATTCAATAATGGACCAGTTTTCCTACCAAGCAAAAATGGATGAGCTTTTCATGGACGACTTTTCAAGTGGTAAGCAAAGTAAATATTCTAGAGTTCACTTGCCTATTCAATATCACAGATTTTAAATAGCTTTTCACACCTATTTGATAAACGGTCATCTAATGCCTATTAGAGACTTCACATGTTAATATCAAAAGATTTAAAATGCTTTGACATTTCTTTCTGGCGCTGCTTGACATCATTGCTGTTTGATCACAACATCCTCTAAAATATTTCATGTTTCCTTATATTTTGTTCGGTTTTGGTGCAAGTGAAAAATATAGATGAAAATCTCACTTTATCCAAACCTTGGATAGAATATATAAAGAGCAAACATTTAGAAGTTTGTTAACTTAGAAAAACTTTTATTAACATTTAAAATACCCCAAACATATGTGATTCTACTTTTTTAGGAGATTATGCGTGCACACACTAAAATGTTAATCTAAAATTTAGAATGAGGGTTCAGTTGTGCATATGAATATAATGTAAAAATGATCCCATTTCTGGTTCATTATAACTTTTTAAGCAGTTCAGTAATTTTTACCACTAATTCTAAGTCCGATCAGCAAAACTATAAGCTCACATGTAATTGCTTTATTTTTTGTATTACCACCCAAACTTAGGGTTAGTAGTACAAAAGAAGCATATGTAACAAGATCTGTATACCCGGGACAATGCCGGGTTGCCTTGCTTTTGACACTTTGTCAAGAAAAACAAATTCAGAAAAAGTAGCATCTGGTTTATTTTAAGAATGACGGTAATAATTCTCCCTCGGGAGAATTGAATTTTCATAATTGAGAATAATAAGAAACATTTTCTTTTGAAGATATAGAAAGAATATTAGTGGTTGTGGATGGAGGTTTCTCGGAGGAAGGAAAACAGAGATTTTGCTTTCAGGCATCAAGGGGCATGCATTTCCTTGAACTCTTGTCCAGTATGGGTTATATGGGTTGTATAAAAAAAAAAAATAAAAAAAGTACCGGACGTATCTGCATTGCTCTTTGGGAACGAAGAAGGAAAGGATGGCTAGCTCATTTATATACACGAAGGGCATCTTGGGAATGCAGGGCATGATGGGAGAAGCTATTTTTTTCCTGTCTCTTCTTTTTTTTTCTAGATAGGAGGATATAAAAGCTGGGAAAAATTCCCTGGGGAGGCAGAAAGAAAAGAGTCGTGAACATCTTCTCTTGAAAAGAATTTCATATTGCTGACGTTCAGATTGTGCGGTGCAACATTGGTGGCGAGAGGCCAGGTGTGGTCGATTGGAAAAGAAGAGGGCAGAAACGTGCTGTTGGGAGAGTGATTCATATCGATTAGAAACTATTTCGGCATGTGAAGCAGGTCAACATGGCTGACTAGAAACTCTGAACTCAGATGTTGAGACCCTTCACTGGGGAGGGTGACCTAATTAAATGGCTGGAAAAATTAAAGATGGTGGCAAGGTTGCAAAAAATCAAAGACGTGGTCACCCTGCTGCCGCTCTACTTAGAGGGGGAAGCCCTCACTATTTACCAGCAGATGCGTGATGAAGATAAGAGAGACTTTGCCTCAGTGGAGCAAAGACTGAAATTGGCTTTCGCTGAGAATCCATTTGAAGCACTCGGCAAGCTTGCAAGTTTGAGGTGAACTGGCGAGTCTGTTGACGTCTTTGCTGCGGAAATCAGGAGACTGACAGGATTGGCTGGTTACGTGGCTGGAGATGACGGTAAAGCTATACCTAGTGAATGGCTTCCCAGAAGAAATCTCCGCAAACATGCAGAGAATCACTGAGATCAATACGATGGAAGTGGACGATCTCTTGGTCCACGCCAGAGTCCTCGTCAAGAATATCAAGAGCCCAATCGTGGCTGCAGCTATGAGTGGAAATAAGTGCATGAGACCCCACTTGAATGATGAGAGACAGGCAGCGAGGCGACAGGAGGGGAGACCTGCCATCAAGTGCTTCCGGTGCCAGGGTCCTCACCTGCTCAAGGACTGCAAAGAGCCGAGACCGAGGGTCACCTGCTACTGATGTGGACGAATGGGGCACATTAGCTGCTATTGCATTGCTACACGAGACCAGGGAAACGAGTGAAGGGGAGCCATTGCGCCAGTGGTTCCCCCTTCTATGTGGAAATGGCGCCCAATGAAACGTTGCCTCAGTTACCAGTAGTAATGGGAAGAGAGCCATCGCCCTTGTTGACTCAGGCTGCACCACACCATTGGTAACGAAGAATGTCACTAAATCATGGAACAGAGCCAGGAGTATTAAGACCGTGGATGGCAGGGAGGTGAAATGCCTAGGAGAGACACCAGTGGAAGTATTGGTGCAAGGTGTGCCCTGGTGTTAGATCGTCTGGTTGGTGATGTTGATATGATTTTAGGTGTAAGTGTGATCAGCCAACTGGGGGGCATTACGTTGAGAGGGGGCCAAGTAACTTTCGGATGTCTCAGCGCAGTAGGAATGGCAGGAGTGGAAGGTGATAGAAATCACATTTTGGAATCGTCTCATCACTAATATATATATATATATATATATATATATATATATATATATATATATATATCACATTTACACATATATATACACACATTTATATATATATACACACACACACATTTATATATATATATATATATATATATATATATATATATATATATATATATATATATAAGAACCAGTAGTTAATAAAACATGTTAAAAACACTTTGAAAAAGAGTTAAAACATTTAATTTGAAAAGGAAACACTAAATAAGTGGATAGTCCTTAATCCGCGGAGTTTTGAAGAAATACTTTCCTTCTTATCAGAGGATAGGATTTAGCAAAATGCGGGATCGGATTTTGCTTGCAAAAGTATTTGATGAAAGTACAAAGTCAAAGATCTTACTTTATATATAAGTCAAAGTATGAAAGTATCTTACTTTATATATAAGTCAAAGTATGAAAGTCAAAGATCTTACTTTATATATAAAAAAAAGGGAAGCAGAGGGAATAGGGTGAAGAAAAAAATAATTCACGTGAATGAATAGTCTGGTAAAAGGTAAAGTATCCAATGATGGTAAAATCCAAAAATGCAAATCCAAGAAAGTTAGTTAAATTTCTATTCGCACAAGTAAAATCGAAATATATATATATATATATATATATATATATATATATATATATATATATATATGTACATATATATAAATAAACTAACATAAAAAGAAAAAACCCTAACCTAGATTTAAAACAGGTCAAGAAACAAGATATCCAGGCTAAATAGAGCACACACAAAGGAACAGGTCAACCAGAGGTCAAATAGACATTTGTTCGGTAAGTGCATATTCATTGGCTGATAGGAAGGGCGCGGTGGATACTAGAAAGCTGATTGGCTAACTAAAATCTTAATAGAAGGTGCATATATACAAACGACAGACAACCACAAAATTCGCCCATAAGCCTGAAGAGTCCTAGAGTGGATGAAACGCGGAATATTCAGTGTAGCTTAATCGACATATATATTTTATAACTTACGAACTAGCTCTACCTACGTATTGAGCACTTTTGAAGTAAATACTTAAAGTTTACGCATAAATTTATACTTTCGTATATTAATTTTATGTGAGTAAATGAAGTAGTTATATATATATGTGTGTGTGTGTGTGTGTGTGTGTGTGTGTGTGTGTGTGTGTGTGTATAAGAAAGAAAACTAAACCTGTAAGTTGAACTTTATACTCCAAATTTATTGCTCGACTAAATACTCCAACAAATAACAATCTTACTTACAATTTACTATCACTGTTGCTGCTATTATGTTTATTTCTATTATTCATTTTTTAGTAGTATCTTTATAATTATTATTATTATTATTATTATTATTATTATTATTATTATTATTATTATTATCGCCATCTTTATTACCGTTTTTTTATCATTATTACTAAATTTGTTACATTCATTACTAAAATACTCGCGACTATTAGTGGTTTTACTATTATTATTATTATTATTATTATTTTTATTATTACTACTACTACTACTACTATTATTATTACTACTATTATTATTACACATGATCATTGACTATACTATTATTAGCATTACTTTGCATTTATTATTAATATTATTATTATCACTATTATTACTTTATTATTATTATTATTATTATTATTATTATTATTATTATTATTATTATTATTATTATTATTATTTTGTCATCTTCATCATAAAACTTTATAATCCTCACTTCCCAACAATAATTACATTGAAAGATTTATTTATAGAAAGATTTGTTTCGTTCTGTCTAGACAATTTCCGGTCAGAGTAATACGAGCTTTCACGGGCTGATTTTTTCCCAGCTTAGTCTGATCTTAATTCTTTAAAATTTAGTCAGAAATCACTTTTTCTAATTAAGCCGACGATGACGGTTGACATACTGCTTTTCTCTACTTTTTATTGCTCAATCCCATTTGAGTGGAGAACGACTTGTCTTTGGGCTACTGCACTGTCTGGAAAAGAAATAATTTTCATTATTTCAGCTGTTTTGAAGCCTTTCCAATCGGATTATATGCATCGTCACGCTGGACTTAATTTTGGACTCTATTCTCGTATTTCGGATCAACTTGGGAGAATTTTCGTGCAAGCTGGAATATTATATGCAGTTTGTTTTTGTGTTTTTAAAATTTTTTTTTTTACATATCCAACATTTTTCCACTCCTTTACCTGGCAATTTATTACGACAATAAATTTCGGTTTCACTTAATATAGTAACCAGCAAATTCTAGCATTGCTACAATATAATTTGCTGATTTCTTTATGTCCTCTAATGAGAAGAATAGCAAGAATAGCATTCTTTGAAACTCTGCGGAATAGGAACTTTGAAAAATTGTTTTTTAGAGTATTCAGTTGAACAATAAATTTGGATTGTAAAGTTCAACTTATGGTTTTAATTTTATTTCTCTTATAATAAGCTCTACTCTCTATTGCGTATTGACCTTTTTTATTCGGTTGGGATTAAATTATCTATATATAAATACTGTTATTTATATTAGTTTGAAGTTTACCATTGTATATATCAGGTAAACACTACATCCCTTTGGTTTGATTACTATATATATATATATATATATATATATATATATATATATATATATATATATATAAATGTAAATGTTGGTTCGTTCGGAGTTAATTGTCTAAAAAGCCACTGGACGGATGGCTTCCACGTTTTGGTATAATATGTTTACTATATCCATGTGTGTTTTTATATATTCCTTTTTAATTATAACATTATACTTAATTTTTCTATGATAAATAGGTGGATTTCTTTTTACCGAGAGGCCATTTTTTTATTTAGGGACAATTATTACCGCTTCCTGTCACGTGACCAGTGTTACAATTTAGCGGTTTTCCTGCTAGATCTGGAGATTTCGTTTACAATCTAGCGGAAAATTCTAGAAAATCTGGAGGTATTTGGCACCCAGACACTCGCATTAGATTGCTTGAAAATACTTTAAAACATAAAATAACTCATTCATGTAAGTAAAAAAAGTAGCATTTATTGCCTTTATTGATTATTTGTTTTGTTTGTCACCTTTTTTTCGACTAACCATTCTTAAATCTCACTATAAAATCGATTTTTCCAAGTACATTTTAGGTGGTGGAGGGGGGCATTCCAATCTCCCCGAAGGGGTTTGTATTACTGTACACGGGTTTGTATTACTGTACACATAGATTCGAAAAAGTTGTCAAAAAACAAATATATAACAAGTAAATGATATCAAAGGCAAGATAAGTTACTTTTCTGCCAAACTGGCTAGCGATTTTCTGGACATTTCTTTCTCCTGATCTCGCGGGTTTTTTTTAAATCTCAGTTGACAACATTGCATCACTAAAAAAACACCACAGAATGTGTTTACAATATCGGTAAATTTTCAATGGGTTTATTGATAATGTAACCATGTGATTGAACTTTAATTTAAATTAACCACACGTGGTCGAAAAATGAATGCCGACGCTCAAAGTGTATACACATTTTGATTTCTCCCTTTACTTAAAAATTCACCAAAAATCAGGAAATTAACGAATTTTAATGAAAATTGCAGTATTTTTCAAATGATGATCGCAGAATATAATGAACTAATTATTTTTACTTAACTCTTGGTGAAAATGTTTTATTTTGTTTAAACAAAAAATACCTTTACTAAAGTTATGGTTTTCAATAGTAAATAACAAACGCAAGAATTTATTTTTGCTTTTTTTAAAGCATCGTAATTTGTAACAATAAAAAATAATTTTTACAGTAACATTACGAAAAAGCCCCTAAAGTCCGTATTAATGTATTCGATATAACTCGAAGAAAAATGAATTATCGGATACTATTCAGGAAATTAAAGATTCAATTAGATTCCTATTTCAGTCACCTAAATTATTTAGAGTGAAATGAGTTTAGGAATTTATAGCCAAACCTAAATATTTTTTGGGGGGTAAATATCCAGATACGCTACTACAGAACACCAATCACTCTAATTTGTTTGGGGGGGATGTGATGTTGGGGCGCGCACGCGCCAACATCACATCCGCTCCCCCCCCCCCCGCTCGCGCCCCCAATGTACAAAGTAGAATCTTCGGAAAATGTTAAATGGTGTTCTAATTGGTAAATGTCGGTGCGTTACTTACAGAAAATTTGAAAATTCGATGTTCCAGGTAAAAAAAAAAAAACAGATAAATTACCCCCCCCCTACTCCAACTTGGTGTGCTTTCCTTTTCTTATTTTATTTCTTTTTCAGCTAATTTTAAATTTTCCACCCAAAAAGCGCTATAATGTATTTTTGAAAATTAGAAAATTCTATGCCCTGGAAAAAAAATCCCCTCCCCCCAACATAGTTTGCTTGGTGAAGCCGTCGTTTATGCTACAGCGTGCATGCACGTAGCATAAACAGATGCTGCAAAATAGTGGAAAGAAGTTCGTGGGTTCAGGGGTAAATACCATGCAAACGGTAAATTTGCCCCAAGTTTGATTATCAGATTCGTTGTCAGCGACCTCAATTACCTATACAAAAAAACAAATTAGAGTGGTTGGTGTTCTGTAGTAGCGTATCTGGATAGTTACCTTTTTTTTTCTTGCTTAAAAAAAATAGCATCAATACGGTAAGTAAGGTAAACTGACTTTTTCGTTTAAAAATGGAATTATTTCCCTTTCGTTATTAACTTTTTTTTTTTTTATTTTTTTTTTAATAAATATTTTGTGGGGTTTGTATTACTGTACACATAGATTCGAAAAAGTTGTCCAAAAAGAAATATATAACAAATAAATGTTATCAAAGACAAGATAAGTTACTTTTCTACCAAACTGGATATATTTTTCGTGTTTTTATTCAATGTAACATGCTTATTCAGCTCGAAAACCATACAGTGTTTACCGATGTATTGTAACATTCAAGATGGCGTCTGATTCTCTCTTTAACACGGTAAGTGTGGGAAAAGATGTTATAAATAAAAAACCGGATAAAATACTGTTAAAAACTCGCTCAATATATGTTACCGTGACATAGGTTGACATATATTCGGCGGGTTTTTAATAGTATATTGTATAGTTTTTTATTTATAACACCTTTTTCCATACTTACGGTGTTAAAGAGGGTGTGAGACGCCATCTTGAATTTTCAAATACATCGGTAAACACTGTATGGTTTTCGAGCTGAATAAATATGTTACATTGAATAAAAACACAAAAAATATATCCAGTTTGGCAGAAAGGTAACTTATCTTGCCTTTGATAACATTTATTTGTTATATATTTGTTTTTTGACAACTTTTTCGAATCTATGTGTACAGTAATACAAACACCCATTTTGTGTTTTATATACATAAAGTACAATTGTTGAATGTTACTGTTTTGATTATATTCGTTTTGGGGGGCACAATTAAAAAATTAAGAAAGATTAAAATGAAGCGAAATTTAAGTTTCCGTTCCATTTTTACAACAACCGTAAAACAGTGCATACTCAGCAAGTTTTATCGTAATTTATAAGCATATTGAAACACTAAATCAACATTTTATTTATTTTTTTACATAATTAATGATGGAAGTATTTTTCTGTTTATTTTCTTAACATCTGTTAAAAAAAAAAAATAATTTGTACATTCTCTTGAAAAAAAGAATCAAACTTTTCTCTACTTTCACATGTGTTCCATTTTAACAAACTGAGCCACAGCAACGCGTGGCCGGGTACAGCTAGTATATATATATATATATATATATATATATATATATATATATATATATACTATATATATATATATATAATAGGATATGTAAATATATACATATGTAAGTATCTATACTCCTATAAAGTTTTTTTGTGTGTATTCATATTTATATTAAAAAGTCTTTTCTCTATTTATTTACAAAGAAAATACAGCTTTGTTATATATGGGTCATGGGATGGTATTCATCTCCTAAAGATCTAGCAAATTAGCATATTCTTTTAAACATTCATTCTAATTAATTCCTTATTAGTTTTTTTTTTTTTTTTTTTTTACACAGTGATCACCACTTATCAAGGTCCGGAAGCCACTCAGGGATAAGGGTTATTGCAAATACATTACGTTAGTGTGGTGATTTGATGAAGTGTTTACTTAAGGGGGCGGTTCATTAGGAATTTGTTAACATTGGACTTGAAGACATCCAAGTTGTAGTCCGGTGGGAAGCAGGCAGACGGAACAGAGTTCCACAGGCGTGCAGTTCTAAGAAAGAAGCTCTGTTCATGGAATCCGTGTTTTGATCTAGGCACAGATATAGAGTGGGGGAAATTTTTCACAGTGGATTCAGCTAGACGGGTGTTTTTCGTGAAAGATTGGCGAGGGGGGACCAGAGATTGGAGTTCAGACGAGCACCTGCCATGGAAATAACGATAAAACAAGGATAGGCTCGCAACGTCTCTTCTGTGGGAGAGAGGTTGCAGGGTAGAGAAATGGGCATCCCCCACTAAGCCACGAAGTCTTTTTTGTACTCTGTCAAGGCAGGATAGGCTGTTTTTAGCAGCTCCTGCCCAGATATGGCAACAGTATTCCATCCTTGGACGTACTTGGCTTTTATATAGATAGAGAATTGCATCAGTAGTGAGATATCTTCTGAAGCGGTAGAAGGATCCCACCATCTTTCCAGCGACCTTGGCAACAGACTTGATGTACGTGTTCCATTTCAGATCAGGAGTAAAGGTCAAGCCCAGAAGCTTGTCAACACACAGGGCCTCACCCAGACGAGAGCCATCCATCACAATTGATGCCAGATGGGGATCAGAGCGTTGATGATGTAAAGATAGGAGTTTGGTTTTGGATGCATTAAAGGTAACCAGCCACGTCTTCCCCCACTGAACCACGCGCTCGAGATCAGAGGAGAGAGAATCAGAGAGAACTTTGTCATTTACAGCCTTTGATGTGTTGCCGAAGATGGTCGTGTCATCAACATAGATGTCAACGAATGATTTAAGTATGTGTTTAGGGAGGTTATTGATGTAGATCAGGAAGAGAGTTGGGCCCAGGATTGACCCCTGAGGGACTCCAGCATTTATATTGCAGGCCTCCGATTTTTGTCCATCTACCACTACTCTTATGAGCCTATCGGAGAGAAATGATTTAATGATTGAGAAAATATTTCCAGTTATACCATGGCTGGAAATCTTGTGAAGTAGACCCTTATGCCATACCTTGTCGAAGACCTTTGATATGTCAATAGCAATTGCCCTAGAAAGGAAGCCTTTGTCAAGAGATTCACTAATCCTGTGGGATATAACCGTCAGCACATCTGCGGTAGATCTTGCAGAGCGGAAACCATATTGTGTGTCACTAAGAAGGTTATTCCTGCTGAGGTGGTTGACTATTTCTCTATTTAATATGGATTCCAGCAACTTACTCATAACACACAGGAGACTTATTGGTCTGTACTGAGAGGGAGATGACTTATCACCTGAATTCTTAAATACAGGGAAAACTGATGAGGTCTTCCAGGGAGTCGGAAAGCACTTCTCCATAAGGCAGCGCTTAAATAGTTTCGTAAGTTTTTCCGGTTTTCTGATGGGATGATCATCTTTAGTTTACTATTATGTGTAATTATATTCATGCAGGCATTCTACATGATTTATACTTGCATAATATTTGTGTAAAATGGTTATAGTAAACACAAACCTCTTTATATATATATATATATATATATATATATATATATATATATATATATATATATATATGTTTAAAAATTTTGCCTAACAAACTCCTCTGTCAGTTTTTGGTCTACAGATATGAAACTTAGTATATAGAGTATTCAAATGGATGTGAAACTTTATATTTGGGTTTTAGCCAGGGAAAATCTGTGCAAAAGTGTGAAAATTAAAAAAAATAGAATTTACCAGGCATTATGAATATGCATGCGTAACGTAATAGCCATTGGTTCATGTTTTAATTTTTAGCTTTGCAGCAAACATGTCTTCATAGCTCAGATATTAATGTCGAAGGAAAATGTAAATCATAAGCTAAAGGTTTTGGTTTCTATTCTTGATGGTGGCTCACAAGTAATTTTTTGCGGACGGTGGGGGGGGGTCCAATATAATATAGTAATAAATCCGAAATCTGCATTAATCAAAATATCATATTTAAGCATATTTACAACCGGGCAATGCCGGACAGTCTGCTAATGTATATATATATGTATATATATATATATATATATATATATATATGCATACATACATATATAAGTATATATACGTATTATATATAAATAAATAAATGTAAGTATATATACATCTTAATATATTCATATATAAGTATATATCATGTTGACAAGAAAATTCTTGTGGTTTTTAACTTTTGAATTCCGATGAACATATCTCGGTTCAAACAAAAATTTATTGATTAAAATAAGGAGCATCAGAATAAACACACTTTTGCCGACACAAAACAAATGTATTTAAGCCAGTAAGATAAGAATCTTGCGTTCTGGTGGCGATGAAGTCGCTGAAGGCATTTTTGATATCGCTTAGGTTTTTGGGGCATTTCTCACGTAGAATGCTGTTGAGATGCTAGAGAAGGTTTAGCAATGTGCGGTCCAGCATTGTCATGGAGAACTGAACCTTTTCTGTTGACCTAATGACGCATGCTCAGGCACGAAGGTAGGCTCTCTCTACTGTGCTAGAAAACTACTGACCCCTGAAAGTATCCTGTACCTCTATAAGGCCACCATTCGCCCATGTATGGAGTATTGCTGTCACATTTGGGCTGATGCATCTGCTGCTAGTCTCTTGCTCCTAGACAAGGTTCAAAAGAGAGTTGCCAATCTGATAGGCCCTGAACTGGCATCTAAGCTTCATCCTCTGTCCCATCGACGAAACGTTGCATCCCTCTGCCTGTTCCACAAGTATTTTAATGATGAATGCTCTGACGAACTGCAGACACTTGTGCCCCCACAACATAGACACCCTCGACAAACCCGACAGGCAGCTAAATCCCACCCCCACACAGTAGAGATCCCTAGATGTAAAAGATCTTTCTACTCCAGTAGTTTCTTTGCCAGAACCACTAGACTCTGGAATTCCATTCCAGGTCCCTGCTTCCCCAACTGTACTGACATGCAGAAGTTCAAGTATAATGTGAACCGACATCTTGCTGCCCAAATCCCTACATAGTGCCTCAGTAGTTGCTGCCCCTGATAGTAGCCCCCTACACCTAAGTGGCAATGTGCCTTGTTTGGGGTGAAAATGTAATAAAGAAATAAAAAAAACTATAAAAGCAGGTTGCTAGGAGAAGTTGGGTAAGCATTCAGACTTGCATGAAGAGTACTCTGCGTCTCATCAGACTTTTTCATACAATGTGTGCAGTGAAATTTGCTTTGCGTCTCGTTAGACCTTTTCTTTTTTTGTTTTGCTACAAGCTATTTCGGCCATTTTTTTTCAGTCAAGTTGTGTTGGGAGATAAAACGACAGTGACTGAATCGAAGTTTGATTTGAAGCTGATACCCAAATTTGACTGGTCCACGTCTGTTGTTGACTGGGTTGAAAGGGTTGTGTTGACGTGCAACCTTTGTGAAGTAAAGAGGGTGCACATAGTGATTCCCTTGAGATTGGCTGAATGCGATTGTAGTTCTGCCGAGAAGATTGATTTGAAGGCAATTAAAAATGCACTGTACAAGGCATTTGCACAGCTTATGAGAAATTCACTTCGAGGAGACTTATGCCAGGAGAAACTGGATGTTATTTTTTTTTGCAGAACTGAATAATTTGCAATCTTGTTTGGTAGTGGAGTATATGCATATGCGTTTGTGGCCAGCCTTCCAAAACATGTAAAGCAACTGCTGAGAGCCACACCAGCATTTCAGCAACATCTGTGGAATACTTGCTGGAATGTGCTCGAACCATCATCAGAGATGAGGAGAACCTAGGGAAACCAGTTGTGATGGCAGTGCAGACAGCCCAGAATATTACAGGGGAGACTCCTAGTCTGAGCCCCACAACTATGGGAAGATGTTTCCACTGTGGCTGGCGAGGTCATTTCGTGAAAAGTTGCACTGACAGGGGGTGGGGATGCACACACTGTTTCCAATGTGCTGGTATTGGACACTTATCCCCTAACTGTGTGGGAAACGTGTCAGGGGATAGGACATCAGTGCTGCTCTGCTCTCCGGACAAGATGTAAGTGAGGCACAACGAACAATGATTACATACGTAAACCAAGTGCCCTGCTCAGCTCTTCTTGACTTAGGCTGCTCACATACCATAGTGAATACCAGACTGTGTCGAACCTGGAACAAGAAGAACATCAAAGTCACCACAATAGGCAGCGAAATGCAAGCATGATGTGGACCTGGAACCATACAAATCCATACAAACTCTGGTGTGACCACAGAAATCGATGTGTTGCTAACGCAAGGGGATTTGCTTATTGGTAGGATATGATCCATCAAGATGCTGGGGGAGTTGTCATTGAACGAGACGGGAGCATGCGCTTTTTGGAAGCTCCAATGTGTGCTGCGGTCCTCATTGATCAGCCTGATTTCAAGACCTGGACTGCATCATGAAAGTGGACTGAAGGTGCTAACTGAACTTAAGAATTGCATTGCGGAGTACCCCATACCTGACGAGGCTCGTGATGAATATGAGCAAGAGCTTGAGGCATGGGTCTGAGATGGATGGTACCCGGACGATAAGCTTGGACTCCCCAAAGGTCTGATACCCTTAATGGCAGTGATCCAGCATAATGTTGAAAGTGAGACTGGTGCTGGACTATTGTGAACTCAACAAGCATATTGAGGCACAGAATGGTGTCAGAAAGGCTCTAATGTATCAGTATTAGATTTGCAGAAGGCCTATTTGCAGGTGTGACTGGATGAGACGTTGTGGCCGTTCCAGACAGTGTGGTTCCAGGGTCGGAGGTTTTGCTTGACATGACTCGGCTTTGGTTTTAATGTGGCATCGCAGATCATGAAGACTATTGTTAATGCGGTGCTGCCCCAGGAACAGACAATTGAGGACGCAACATCAGCTTATATTGACAATGTATATGTCAATGAGGATGTAAAGTCTGCATCACGTCTCAGAGAAAAATTAGCTCAGTTTGGCCTGAAGTGCAATGATCCCGAGCATCTAAAAGCACTGGAGCATGCATATTGGGGTTGGATATCTGTAAAGAAGGATGCACCGTATGATGGAGGTGTGCCTGAACAGGTCTTGACGGACAATGATGCCGCTTTTTGCAGCTAACAAGTCTGACATTTGCGATGTGCTCATGTGTCATCAGGGAATGGCATTGCTGAAAGGAGCCATTGCAGCATTAAGAGAATTGCTGCCAGAAAGCAATATACCATTCCAAATATTGATATACGTGGAACCCCACGCCATGTGTGTGACCTTTGCCTGGCTGCCGAGATATATCATACCACTACAGAGGAAAGTGATGGCTCATTTAGTGATGAGCTGCTGACAAACTTTGCCAGAGAGTATAGGGTCTGACAAAGCAGAACCGGAACCGGAATCAAAACTGGAACCAGAACCAGAGATGATGAATGTGCCCCTTCGCAGAAGTGAGCAGAATAAAATATCAACCCCGCAATGAACTCTGTGTAATCATGAGATCAGTGAGGAGTGTGATGTTCTACAAAGAAGCAAGTGGCAACACATTTGTGCCTTGTGCAGCTGTACAAACGATAAAAAAATAGTCAGCACTCACATCGGAGACGTTCTTCTGTCCTGCAGGCTGAGTAGAAAGAAAAATCAAATGATCCAAGATGGCGTCTGGGTTTTTAAAGCCTTCGATCTCACGCAGTTCTCCGATGGTCACATGACACATCTGCTAAAGAAGCATGCCCTGACACTATAAAAGCAGGTGGCTGGAAGGAGTTGAGAGAGCGTCCAGACCTGTGTACCGTGAACAGTGCTCTGCGTCCCATCAAACTTTTCCATACAACTCGTGCAGTGAAATTTGCTTTGCATCTCGTTAGACCTTTTCTTTTTTGTTTTGCTACAGACAACTTAATTGTTTTTCTTACAATCGATTTTTTCTTTTGACCTCCATAAGTCCCCCTCAGGCGAATGATGAAAAATAATTTTAAAAAAATAAAATAAAGTAATGGAAAGACGTTTTTGACCTCCATAAGTCCCCCTCAGGCGAATGATGAAAAATAATAAAAAAAAGAAAAAATAAAGTAATGGAAAGACGATTAAAATCTTTTAAAATACTTAAATGATATCTGTTGTTTGATTGAAACAAGTGGCTATTTGTAGCAGCGGGATGTGAGCATGTTTATATAACAATAAACAAGTATATATATATATATATATATATATATATATATATATATATAGAGAGAGAGAGAGAGAGAGAGAGAGAGAGAGAGAGAGAGAGAGTCACAAACGTTTTTTTTTCTGATGAGACATACTTATTTTTTAAATAGAAAAGTACAAGTCTGAATATGCTTAATTCAATTCTCAAAATATAGGTCAACTTTGAGTGATCACAATGCGTTTGCACCTGGAGGCAGGTGTGGGGGAAGGGGGGTTCTTGAGATCACTTGAATGAAAGCAATAAAATAAAATATTGAAAGAAATTACTATAAAATATACGTTTTTATTTTGTCACCAAAAATTTGTATGAAACTGATCTTTCCCACATTGAAAGTTAAACAATATTTTTTTTCTTTTACATAGGCGTCACCACTTATCAAGGCCGAGAGGCCACTCAAAGATAAGGGTTAAAGAGTGTACAGCAGTCAAAAGGACAATATAGTAATCGATAGTAATGGAAGTTCGGTAAATTTGTTAACTTAAGTGGAACGGCTCATCAGAAACTTGTTCACGTTGGACTTGAAGACAACCATATTATTTACAGCTGGAAAGCAGGAAAACGGAAGACAATTCCATAGGCGTGCAGTTCTAAAAAACAGCTTTGATCATGGAATCTATGTTTAGGTTTAGGCACAGATAAAGAGTGGTCGGGGGGGGGTGATTATCGATAGTGTTTTCAGCTAGACGAGTGTTTCTTGTGAAAGTTTAGCGAGGGGGGACCATAGATTGAAGCTCAGTCGAACACTTTCCATGAAAATAACGATAAAGCAAAGACAAACTATCAAGGCAGGACAAGTCCTTTCTAGTAGCTCCTGCCCAGATGTGGCAACAGTATTCCATCCTTGGACGTACCTGGCTCTTCTATAGATAGAGAATTGCATCAGCAGTGAGATATCTACTGGATCGATAGAAGGATCCGACCATTTTTTCAGCGGCCTTGGCAACAGATTTGATGTACGTATTCCATTTAAGATCAGGAGTAAAGGTCAAGCCCAAAAGCTTGTCAAAACTTGAGGCCTCCCCAAGACAAGAGCCATTCATTTTAATTGATGCCAGATGGGGATCAGAACGTTGATGATGTAAAGATAGAAGCTTGGTTTTAGATGCATTAAAAGTAACCAGCCACTCCTTTCTCCATTGTACAACGTGATCAAGATCAGAGGAGAGAGAATCGGAGAGAAGTTGGTCGTTTACTGTCTTAGATGTGCTACCATAGATAGTAGTGTCATCAGCAAAAATGTCTATAAATGATGTAAGAATGTGATTTGAAAGCTCATTAATGTAGATCAGAAAAAGAGTTGGGCCCAGGATGGACCCCTGAGGGACTCCAGCATTAATACTGTGAGCTTCTGATTTTTACCCATCAACTACTACTCTTATGAACCTATCAGAGAGAAATGATTTAATAATTGAGAAGACATTTCCAGCTATACCATAGCTGGAGATCTTGTGAAGTAAACCTTTATGCCATACCCTATCAAAGGCTTTTGATATGTCAAGAGCAATTGCCCTAGAAAGGCTACCTCTGTCGAGAGATTCGCTAATCCTATGCGATATAACTATTATCAACAACTATATCTTATATATGAACTAGAAGATCCGATGTTGCTCAGGGTGGAATGAAGAACACTATGTCCTTTTTCACTATACTCATAATACTAATATAGTAAGTAAGTGAAAGCTGAAATTTTAGAAAATTCTCTGAATTAATATCTATAGTTTGAATTTCATTAAAATCGGGTATATGTATTTGAGATTTTAAGAGGTTCTGCCTCTCCGTTTAGATGAGAGAAACATAAAGATTCGGCACATTGAGGAGCATGCAGTTTTGAGACAACTTCCATTGTTGTCCTCAGAATTTTTTTTACATCTGAATTCACTTATAGATTTTATGTAGATTCTCTAACATTTTGTTTTGTGGGGAACACATACAACTAACATTAACATTTATATTTATTTTATGTGTAAAATTTAGTACAGAATTATTTTTGAGTGCAGTTTTAATTTTTGTTAGTTCGTCTAAGTTTTTTGTTAATAGAAGTATATCGTCGACCTACCTAATGTATATGGATAGTTTAGGTATAATATTAAAAACTTTGGTTTCTAAGTTGGTCATATAAAATTCGGAAAACAATGGGCCTAGAGCAGAGCCCATTGAAACGCTGTCGACCTGGATATATAGGGTGTCATTGGGGCCATAGAAGCGGACCTTAATGGTACAGGAAATCAATAGTTTTCTTAGTGTGTTAGGGTGATTTTAAATGCTGGAAGAGTGGGATTATGAGGAATTCTTAATAAAATTATTTATATAAAAAAATAGATTACTGGAGTGCCATCAGTTATAATCAAAACCGAAACCAAAAAAAAAATCCATCTCAACAATGGTTTAGATTCTGCTGACTTTGGGATTTAAAGGATTTTATATCCAATATTTTATAACCAATATTTTATAACCAATAAACGAATAAGATGAATTTTTAGAGGCTTGTATGCTTTAGTAAAAACATGGAAATGGTGAGATTATGGATGCCTTATGCATTTGGTGTCTTAGCTGGTTCATCCATGTACAATTTGTCATCTCTTGCACCATCCCATAATGCATTTGAATATTTCAGGCATTTGGGAGAAGGGGTGCACCGATTAATCGACAGGTAATCGGTAATCAGCCTTATCAGCCACTTTACCGATTAATTGGTAATCAGTTGATTATTTGGTAATCAGCCGATTAATAACTTTCCTCTTTCCTATTAAATTTAAACCATTTCATCAATGCCAAGTGACTCATCAGATATATTTGACACATTAACACAGTAATTGCCAATTTAACTTGACATCTGTTAAGTGTCTGGCTAAGCTTTTTGCTTTTTTTTTTTATTAAATTATTTACAAAATACAAAGTTCACTTTCCAATTTTTAAGTTTATATAATTAAACAACTAGATTAGAAAATACAAATTACAAAGTACAAATTCCAATTCTTATGTGAATAACTATAAGTTGAAGTTCTGCTTCCACTGGAGCACGTTGTGGTGGTTGTAATGTTAATGTGGGTTGATTAAATGATGGAGGCATTGTTGTTTTGTGAACGTTTTATTAACATATATACAAGATGACCCTTTTGATGCGTTAATTAAGCCATGTTGTTCCTACATCAAAAGATCCAATCCTTGCGCATAGGAAAATAGTGCTGATATCACTACATCCCCCATACCAGATAGGAAAGAAAAAATATTGTTCTGATATTTGTGTTATTGGATACTTGTGTTTTACCTTTTTTGGCCTATGTATTTCACGTCCACTTTTTGTTGTTGTATATGTTGAATGTTTTGAATTTCTCTGGGGTAAGGTGTTGTTTGTGTTAGTATGCCCTGTTTGTAATAAGATGATATGATCATTGAAACGAACCTGTTTTTAAGTGGTGCTTCTGTTGCTCTTATTTGGATTCTATTTCTTCTTGGTGATCCGTCTGGAAGTTGAATGATGTGGGATCTCGGTTCTACACATTTTTTATAATTGTTGCTGGTTTCCATTTCCCTTTTTGGTTATCCAACATGTGTACATCTTGTCTAGAGACAAATGGTGGTAGATCATGAGCTGCTCTATCATGATACATTTTTTGCATACTCTGTCTGTGTTTCAGTTTTTCATGGATATGGTCAATGTTGGAAAGTCTTCAGGTTGAAATTTTTGCAACTATGTTTGCTCTCTTTATGAGGATGTTCAAAAGTCCAGCTGAACTTGAAAGGTTACAGTTGATTGTTGTGGCTGCTGCTGTACTAGAGCTGCTTGTTTCAGTTGCTTTTGCTGCTGTTGTTATTGTTGTGTTGGGTCAGTGGATCCTGCTGTGTTGCTGAGAAAGAACTTGATGTCAGCCAATAGGAGAAAGTTGCTGTTGTGCTAGTATTGCTTGCTGTCTTTGTTGGCAAGTTGGGCAAATTCCTGTTGTTTTTGCACCAAGCTCTGTTGTTGAGTAGTTAAGTTGGACTACTGTGCACTAAAGGGTAATTAGTTTAAGCTGTTCTAGCAAAGTAGTCCTAGAACTGCTGGCCCTTGTATACATCTACAACGTAGAAAGTGCTGTTATGCCAGTCAGAATTATTATATTTACATGGTATTTTAATGCTACCATAACCTTTTAATAGTGCGCTGTTATATGCTATCAGATTCTTACTTGTTTGGAAAACCACCATTGTCTAATTTCTTTGGAAACATTCTACAAAATGAAGAGACTCGATGTTTTGTTCACAACCTATGAACTTCATTTCTGTTTTATGTTCACATATACATAAGCTTCATCAGGCCTTGATAAGTTGTAACGTCTTTGAAAAAAAATGACCAGGACATGATTATCACCTTATATCTTACGCTGTTATATAGTTGACCAATGCTATGAATAACGTGTATGTGTTGTCGATATAATGTCAGTGCATATACGTTATAATTGCATAACTATTATTGACTACATGGGCGCATATATATATATATATTGATCCAAATGCTGGACAAGCCTCATGACAAAAAGCACGGCTTTTACCATAATTGAGGCAATTACTTGAATTTTTAGAACGTGTGTGTGTTCTTATTGCTTGTATATTGGTGTTTCGATCCTCCATATCTTTAGTTTGACCTTGTGTTGTTTTAAGTAGGTGTTTTTATCAATGTTAAGAGTTTCTTCCAAAATTAAGGTGTTATTCTTTTAAATAATTCTTTCTAGAATTCTGTAATTGGCGTGCTATTATTCTTTGTTGTTGCTCTGATTCTGTCAACCCACATTTCTGACTCATTAGATTTTTTATCTATATGACATGGATTTTAGACGATTTACTCTAAAATTCTCCGTAGGTTTAAGGTGTTCAATGCATTTTTAAAAAATAATTTGAGGAGAATATTTTCCATCCACATGTTGAACTTTTTTTAGTCCTTCATTACCGACTTGTAAGAAGATATAATTTGTTTTGTCTTTATTGTATTAATAATGGAATAAAATTTCAATCTTTGTTCAAACAATTGAAATATTCTTACCAGATTTGTAGAATTCCAGTAAAACAACGGGATACTGGAGTTAGAAGCCATGATAATTATGGTTTAGTTAAGACAACAAAAACATCCGAGATGGAGTTGATACAAGGAAAATATATCACACATGGGCAAATTAAAAAACGAAAGTTTAATTACCTTAGTAGCATGTATTCCTGGTATTAGATACTTTTTTCTCGTTATTTTCCGTATGAATTTTCTTGGTTTTGTTTCCTTTTTTTTTTAATTTTATTTTCCACGTGGAGGGTCATTTTTGTTTTCTTTTTTATAATGTTCATCTTTTATTGAATCCCATGTTGCCATCATGTAATGTCAATGTGGCTTGATTAGACAACAGAGTGTTGTTTTATTAACGTTTTATTAACCAGATGACTTTGTGACATGTTAGCTAGGCCATGTTGTTCAGCCATTGTTCCTGCATGTGTTCCTATGTAAAAAGATCCAATCTTTGCACGCAGGAAAACAATGCTGATATCACTACAGTGAACCTGCTGCTGCTCTACTTCCTCTTCTATTCTTGCTGCCTGCCTCCTCTGCTCTCATAGTCTTATGAGCATTTACAATTGAATATTCTTAAGTTGGAATGTAGAAACATTAGAGTTTCTCTATTCTTAGGACACAGCCCGTTCCTCATAGGTTCAGATACATTGATTTACTAAAGAGCCTCTCATTCTGCATCAATAAAGGTGGTGCGCTTAAATATTTTGAGGCCAATTTAAGCAGTGGTAAGTTTTCCTGTGTCTTTTTCCATCACTGAAATGCATCATCACCTCTTGCGAGTAGTGGTAAAGCTATAAAGTTCTTTTGTGCACTTATGAATAAGGGATTTACTCATTTTGAGTTTCAATTGTGCTGCTTGTATTTCTATTGTAGTTGTAGTCTCCAAGTTTAACTCAGCATCTAAGTTTGGATTTTTTACTGTTGGCTTGTGACGTAATCCCTCATTGGGAAGCTTTAAAACCTCCCCAGAGACCTGGGAGGGGCCGAGTAACTATGCTAGATAGCTAATCGTTCGTGGGTAACGCCAGATACCCCGAGGATTTAAAATAGAGAATATAAATATATATATTTTATTTCATGTCAAAATAGATATTGTTTGAAACCAGAGAAATGTGTTTTTCAGTTAAAGTTGATGACAGGAAACTTGAAGCATAACATTGTCTGGCCTTGGTGAACTCAAAGTCGGATGTCAGAACTGACATTTGACCTTAGGAGATAATAAGAATTAATATGTCTGTACAACTCAGATCCCAGATTTGGGAATTGCACACACGCAAATCTGGGGCTTTTCAATTTCATGGCGATATCTTATTGGCTGGGAAAACTTCCACCGCATCCACATACCTCACTATATATACGACTGTCGTGCAAAAATTAGGCAGAGAGAGATTGCTTTTTGATTTCGGGGAGAACAGATCATATCGAGACCGCCATTCCCTGAGGATGCGACCCTTCCTCCTTCCCCTCATCCCCCCGTCTGATGCTTTCTGTGAAGAGATTTGAGACTTTGAAAAAACTTACTAAGAACTGAATGATATTTGTAAAAACATTTATACATGAGTTTGTGAAAATTAATTCTGTAGAATAGAATTTCACGAGTCTATTTTCTTCCTGCCTGCGGCTTCGATATTCGCTTTCTGCATACAGGATTCAATGTAACAACTCTCAGAGAAGGACTAGACGATACAATCCGAGATTTCCAGATAAACAGGGGTTCTAGAAGAGCTTTAACGAGGTGGGATTGCAGCTTATTTGAAGATAATTCATCAGACAGTCTTGAAAGAGATATAGTTTTACTTTCACTTTGAATCTTCTCGACCTTCAACAAAGTTTGAAGAAATGTATCCTGATTCTGCTTCATAATCATCAGTAGAAAGTAAATGTAAAATCCAATTCTTAATGGTGTTTTCATGTCATTTATTTTTAAATTTAAATTTGAATCTTAGATCTATGAAAATAGGCACACAAGTTTTTATCATTTAGATGGGATGAAAATCTTGTTTCCATTGATTAACTTAATTGTTCAACAGTGGAAAGAAGGATTCCATTAAAGTCAGGAATATCAGAATTAGATTGGACAACTTTTAATAGAAATAACCTCAGAGCTAAAATTGTAGATACTATAATTGATATGGTTGCTTCTTTCATTTTCTCCAAGTGGACTCAGTAACTGGACAATTAAAAAAAAAAAGTCCCCATTGGTAAGTTGTTATTTCTGTTAGTTGTAATGATTGTCCTCATAGCCTGTTGGGAAAATAATGAATCATTTATTGAAAGTTGCAAAGCATGATAGTGACTCTAAACCACATCCCCTGAATCTGCAAGACTAAAAAAACTTTGTCAGATATTTTATACTCATCTAGAACATTGTGCAATTCTTCACTTATTCTTGCACGCATGTATATCAGGGAATGGAACAATTCTAAGTACAGCTCTGCAGTGTTCAAAGTCATTTGAAAGCCTATTAAACTCAGAAATGGAGGCATTATTTGTAGTTGCTGTTCAAATGTCTGTAGTTAAAGAAATGCTATGAATTTCATCAAGATATGATTGAATTTTTGGTATATATTTTTATAAATATATCTGAAATTACATTTTCAGTGAAGTACTTTTTTGATGGAATACTGTAATTTGAACAAAGATTTGCCTATTAAATCCCATGTCACAGAACATAGTTGAATATCAGTTACAATCATTTCTCTCATCAAATAATAGATATTCTGCGACCTGTGGTCATTAATATGCCAAATTTTCTTCTCATAGTACTTGTGCCCCCTCGACATACATACACCCAATTAACTAGACAAGCAACAAAATCTCACCTCTTCACTGTTGAGTCTCTAGATGCCCCAAACCCTTCTACTCTAATAGTTTCTTCCCTCAGACTGCTAGACTTTGGAATTATTTCCATGTTTCCTGCTTCCCTGACTTGCAAAAATTTAACTGTAATGTGAACAGACATCTTGCTGCTCAACTGCCTACAGTATCCTGTTGGGTACACTCCCAAATAGTAGCCCCTTATGTCCAAGTGGTAATATGCCTTGTTTGGGATAAAGAAAAAAATGGAAGAAATAAAAAACAGGAACTGAGGAGTGAGCTTGCAAAACTTTGATCCCTGGATAAGAGAAAAGCAATGTAAAATGAATAAAAATGAAGGAGTGATTTGTAACACTCGCCTCGGAATTAAGAAAAATATGACCTTCTGTTTTCCATTACTTAACATTAAATAAAATTAAAATGACCAAACAGACTTCCTATATAAAATAAACCTATAGTATTCCATTGGGTAGAAAAGAGTAACATGTGATCGGCTTTATTTCGCTTCACTTTTGTTTTCACCCAACAACAACAGTTCACATCAACAATGAATACTGGACGATAATGATCCTTTTGCAGGTTCATCTACAAAATCTTGTTACGATTTTCTTTAAACGATCATAGCAGCAACCAGATCAGAGGACCTCACCAGACCATTTAATCAGTAGTAGCAATGAGTAGAGTGTACAAAGAGCAGAGTGTGATTGATGCGGGCTGTTGACTTGTACCTACTAGAAATCCTTCATTCACGAGGTCCCCTGATTCCTATAATGGAATGTGGTTAAGAGGTTTTTCATCCCTCTCAGGCTGATGCATAGTCTCTGATGATACTTCCAGTTTACCATGCATACGGCTCTGAGCAACCAAGTTCTTCAGACCTGTTATCACTCTGTCTTGTGTGACTTTCAGCCATTCACCCCTCTAAGAAGTACACTGGAAACTAATGTAAACTGGTCTATGCCAGCGAGCCCACCATAAAAATCGTTCACATTAACACACTAGTTAGTGCTACATGTATAAACAATACACTGCCCCTTGTCTGTGTAACTTTCCTTGTAGAGGTACACTTGTCCTACTGACTCCCTTTGGTTGGGGAAGTCAGGAGAGTGTGACTTCCGACATGATCAGCAATAAAGTATATTTGATTTCTACCTCTGTGTTGCTTGTCCATATAATACAAATGTCTACACAAGAACCATGGTGGCAGCGTGATAAATGAAAACATGTTTTTTCAACTACAAAAACAGAACTACAGGTTGTCATAAAACTGAGTAAGCTGGCTTTTTTTTTAACTTTGCTTTTCTTTATTTCTACATCTGTGGGAACAACATAATCTATTTCGTCTCAAGACGGCGTAACCGTGTATTATTAGCATTGCTTGGTTTACTTTGCTGACTGTTCATTTACTTCTAGTGCTTACTAGAATTAATTTATCTCTGTGACTATTTACCTGTTCTGCTCACACTTTTAAGATGTCTATCAATGACACAACAGCCACTACTACTTTCACTAACCTGTCCACTGACTTGGCTGGCCTACACGTGGGGGCCCCTGAAAGACTGGTATTCAAAACAGATTCATGAAACTTGTTTTTCAAAAGATGCTCCAACTATACGCTGCTGACCTGACTTGACTAAAAACCTAGAGAAATACAAGTGGCCGTACTGGCGACAAAGCCATGAGGATATACCAGAGTATAAAGTTTGACACTCCAGATTCAGACCGCACGGTTCAGGATATATGGCAGGCTTTAAGTGAATATGCTGTCAGAATAATGAATGAAATCTACGAGAGGGTTGTGAGCAGGAGGAAGGTACAATGGTCGACCCAGAAAAAGTCAGAGCTGTGACTAATACGCTGATCCCAGAAGCTATTGAAGATCTGTGACGATTTCTTGGCATGATAAACCATGTTGGGAAATTTATTCCCAACTTATGGCAATCTTAAAGCCCCTCCAGGATTTAACAAAAAAAATGTCGCATGGATGTGGTCAGAGGCACAGCAATCGGCCTTCAATATGGCCAAAGACATGATAAGCAAAGCGTCAGTGCTCTCCCACTACAACCCACTTAAGGAACTTTCACTTGAAAATGATGCATGTGAGTATGGGTTGGGAGCAGCCCTGATCCAAGAAGGGCAATCAGTCGCCTATGCAAGCCGTTCCCTATCAGACACTGAGGGAAAATATACCCAAATTGAAAAGGTCCTGGATAGGACCTTAAACTATATCCGATGGTGAGGCCCCAGCTTGCGGGCTTTGGGGAATGTGGAGCCACCCTTTAATTTCCATTGCTCCCAGGTCCACTCTGACCCGAAGTGGTAGTACCTGTTAGGATCCCAACTATGGCTAAATAGAAACTGACTTGAAAAAAAACCAAAAATATTCTATTAAAAACATTTTCTTCAAAATCACTGGAGTTGGCATTAAATAACCTAAAAAACAAAAACAACCAAAATGAAAAAGAGATGTTTGCAGTGGTCCAGAAAAAGTTCCCCCTTACATGCATGGAAGGAAAGTAAATGTCCTCACTGACCACAAACCACCTGTGTCAGAAGCCACTAGTAAAAGCACTTAAACGGCTACAAAACTTGATGCTACGGGCTCAACATTATAGTTTCTCTATCAGATACAAGCGAGGAAAAGAAATCCCATTAGCAGTGTGCCTACAGACAAGCCAAAAGCAGAAGATTATTCACTGTCATGATGACAGTGAATAATCTAACGATGCACCCCATCAAAGACCGCATGCTTTCTGAGATCAGATCCAAGACACTGGAGGATCCTATAATGAAGATATTGCCTGAGGTTATTGTGACAGGTTGGCCCAACAACAAAACACTGTTGCCAGATTCAGTAAAACCTTTCTTTGACAACAGGAATGAGTTGACAGCACAAGATAAACTAATACTAAGAGGACAAAGACTAGTCGTACCTTGTTCTATGAGAGCAGAAATGAAGTAAAAATGTCATGCAGGCCATCTACGCATAAACTCTTGTCTCAGAAGAGCAAGGGAGCTGTTATTTTGGCCAGGTATGTCTGCTGAAATATGCCAATACGTCCAAGCCTGTACCACCGGCACAACATATGCAGATTGTCAATCAGCAGAGCCACTCATAAACACAGAAGTACCAAAGAGACTCTGGCAATGAGTAGTTGCCGACATTTTCTCATGAGGTAGAAATGAATATCTAGTCACAATGGACCAGCATAGCAGTTTTTTTTAAGTGGACAAGCTGAACAGCTCAACCTCAGATGCAGTGATCAGTCGTCTTAGGGGCCATTTTGCCAGATATTGTATACCAGGCATTCTCATCTAACATATTTCGAAAGTTTGCAAAAGATTGAACGTTTACTCATGAAACAATATCCCCCAGCAACAGTCAAGCAAACGGTGTTGCTGAGGCGGCTGTGAAAATAATGAAGCATCTAATGCAGAAGTGCAAGACCTTGTGGGAGGACCTACTACTTGGGCTATTAAACATGCAAAATATACCAACTAATGTCTTAATACTAACCCGGCACAAAGGCTACTAGGACAATGGACAACAGCAACAGGAGGTGTTGCTGAAGCCCAGCTATGTTTACTCGCATCATGAGATGCAAAAGAAAGAAGATAAGAAGCTGGGGCAACATGGCAAAGGCAGAGAACTGAGCCAACTTCACGTTGGAAGCATTGTCTGGATCCAACCTCTAAGACCTCAAGCAAGAGAATGGGAGGAAGCCACAGTAAGGAAACGGTTGACTGGTCGGTCATATGAAATGGAAAATGCAAGCGGATAGTAATACTGCTGCAACCATCATTTTATATGCTAAACACTACAATCAAAACACTCTTTGCCAATATAAAACCAAGAGGCACCATCTGAGATAGAAAGTCTCACCGCAAACAATGAAACAAGCAGACACAATGAAATGGAAGCAGCAGCAGACCAACAAGAGCCAAACAAAGGACCAGTATCACCAATACAAACAAAATCGGGCCGAGTCATAAAAAAGTCTGCCAGATATTCTGAATGAATCCAACGATCTATCTCAGTTTTAGCAAACGACCCCCCCTCCAAAAAAAAGAAATAATATTAAATAAATTTCAATTTCCCTGTCCCCCATCCCCCATAAGGGGGGAGATGTTATGCGTATAAACAATACAATGCCCCTTGTCTGTGTAACTCTCCTTGTACGAGGGCGTGCAATAAGTAATGCTCCTGACCCACTTCCAGTTGTCTGATCTGGCTGAAATTTTGCATGTGCAATGATTTATATCTCTACAGATTATGTGACAAATTACAGCTCTGAACTAATTGTGGTTTCTGTTTTACAGGTGTTTGAACTGAGTCAGGTGTGAAATGGAACCTGTTGAATGTCGAGCAGTGATCCGGTTTTTGTATTTGAAAGAACGCACACCACAGGAGACTTTTGATGAAATGAAAGAAACTTATGGTGATAATGCCCCATCATCATATGACCTTGTAAAATGCTGGCATCGTGAATTCAAACATAGCCGGAAGTCTGTGGAAACAACTCCCAGACCTAGTCGCCCCCCCCTTCTGCCATTGATGAGGCATCTGCCATAAAGTTGAGGCTGCCATTTTGGAAGATCGGTGCATTACTATTCGTCAAATAGCCCAAGATGTCAAGATTAGTACAGGGTCTGTGGAAACTATCATTCATGACCTTTTGCATATGCATAAGGTGTCTGCCAGATGGATTCTCAGGTTGCTCACACCATTCCAGAAGCGAGAACGCATCGAGTGCTCGAGGATGAATTTGGAGATGTGCCAAGAAGATGAGTCAAAGTTTTTCAAAAGACTGATTACACAGGATGAAACCTGGGTCAATCACTATGATCCAGAGACCAAAGCCCAGTCAATGCAGTGGAAGCACTTGGACTCATCACCTCCAAAGAAGGCAAGGGTGCAGCCCTTCACTGGTAAGGTCATGCTCACAGTCTTCTGGGACCAGGATGGAGTAGTGATGACAGATTTCCTGGCAAAGGGTACCACAATTACAGGAGCCTATTATGCTTCACTTTTGAGAAAATTAAGGGAAGCTATCAAAATCAAGAGGCGGGGCAAGATCAGCAAAGGTACCCTCCTCCTGCAGGACAACGCTCCGGTCCACAACTCGCATGTTGCCAGATCAGAAGTACGGGCATGTGGTTATGAAATTCTTCCTCATCCTCCCAACTCTCCTGACCTTGCACCCTCTGACTTTCACCTCTTCCCAGCCATGAAGTATTTTTTGAAAGGAAAGCGTTTCCCAGATGATTCAGCCTTGATTTCTGAAGTCACGTTGTGGTTGAAGGACCAACCTGGGATGTTCTACAAAAACGGTCTCCAGAGCTGCATCAACCGATGGGAGAAATGCATAACTCTGGGTGGTTCCTATGTAGAGAAAGACTAATAACTGTGCCAAGTTTCGTTACTCTACTGCTATGGGAAGTGGGTCAAGGGCATTACTTATTGCACGCCCCTTGTAGAGGCACACTTGCCCTACTGACTTCCCCTGGTTGGGGTAACTCACCTTTGAGAGGAAAGTACGACTTCCGCCATGACTGGTAATAAAGTATATTTGATTTCTAGCTCTGTGTTGTTTGTCCATTTTATACCAATGTCTATACACGTAAAAGTTAGCAGACTGGACTCTCGTTTATTATAAGAATTAACCAGACAGCTTGTTCTATCAATTAAGAACAGGCATGCACTATAATCAAGAAAGAGCTAATGACTTGTCAATCCTACCGGTGGCAGAACAGGACTAGTTTTCTTATGTCAAATCACATTAAGTCATATCTCCACTCCTCATGGAGCGGTTCTATTATTTCCTTTAAGTTTCCTCTTTGCAAACATCCCATCTACTTCTGCATCTATATATACATATACCTCTGATTGATCACGGAAAACATACTTGCTATAGCAAGTATGCCATCACTACAGTTCATCTTGAGACGATCCACTAATATCACCTCTAATGTTGAATACAATGCTTGCCTTATTGTAAAAGGAAACTGACAGACATAGACGAGGTCCTCTTCAATCATTTCATGTTTATCATATGCTAGCTTGAATAGCTTAAGCCGAGCAATCTAATTTTTTCAAAGAGAACATACATAACATGTAAGCACCCTTAGAGAAGAAACCCCTGACCGCACATAAGCAGGAACTTGGTCAG
Source organism: Euprymna scolopes (assembly GCF_053919585.1). Taxonomy (NCBI): domain Eukaryota; kingdom Metazoa; phylum Mollusca; class Cephalopoda; order Sepiida; family Sepiolidae; genus Euprymna; species Euprymna scolopes. The sequence continues at coordinate 72,703,073 of NC_136484.1, forward strand.
GGTATGGAGAGGAAGGAAGAAGCGTTTCCAGCCCAAAGCTCTCGGATCCTAACTTGATCTTGTGAGAGGCTGCTCCTTCTCTGGAATTGATCCCTGATTCCCATAGTAATTGTTCAACCATCGATTGTTGCCGTGCATAAAAAGGTTGTACACTCGACCTGTGAGTTATCCAGAGTTTCAAAAGTGGAGCATGCTATCGTATGAGCCCCGTCACTACAATAAAAGCTAACACCCACAACAATAATAGGAAACAGCAACAACACCTACCAACACCAACTATACTAGTTGTATGAAAGAGGTTAGAAAGTCATTCAGCAGTTTAAAAGCAAATTCAAAACAGTTTAAAAGCATCATTTCCATTTTCCTGCAAACTTGTGGGGCTGGTTATGCAAAATGGGTTTAAGAAATAAAAATTAACCTACGACAAAAAAAAAAAAAAAAAAAAAAAAAAAAGCCGCGTTAAACCGTTCGTTCAATTTTGATTTTCATTCGTCATTTCTATAAAGAAAATAGTTGCCTCGCGTATGTTTTGTCGCGTGCCGTGTAAGCGTCTCAGCACTGATGCAAGGGAAATAACTCTCGTTGATTAAGAAATTTATCTTTTTTATATTTCAAAAGAAAAGTTGGAACGCTAAAGTTAATAAAATGTTGAAAATGCAACGATAGATCTGGAAATGTTAATTAGAAAAATTGCGAAGAATTTTTTTTTGTCAAGATGAAAACATTTTTGATTTGTATGTTTTTTAATTTTTATAATATTGATTTTAAAACCAACACAAAGTCAAGTATCTGCAGAATGTTTTCTTGGTTCCTCCTCTTCTCTTTTCTCTCTCCCAACAATCGAACACAGCATATAATAGCAAACTCTAAAGCACGTCTGACAGCACTGACTTCTGCCAACAGTCTGCCCCTCCTCTTAACAACACAGGCTTTTATATCGCAAAATCGTTCACCTCTATTTGCATATTCTTCTAACTCACGTGATCACTACTCTATAAATAAGAGTCTTGACCGTTTCTTTTCTTTCTTTTTATTTATTTTCGGTGACCGACCCGCACGTGGTCTATCCAGGTAAGTCACGCATTTCTCCACACTCCCCCCTGATCTCATGATCACAAACAGGACATGCGGGCAATCGTCGTTGGCGGGTACTTCTTCGAAGAATTGGGGGCAGCACTTCCTCATTGCTGTTTTCTTCATTACCACCATCATTACTACCAGTCTGTTCCATTATCCCGTCTCGTGGTTCCATAGGCAGTGTCTCACAATCAGGGCAGGGGGGCAGTATCCGTCTTTGTCGGGTACTTCTCCGAAGAATCGGAGGCGTCATCTCCTCGGTATGCTCCATCATCCCTTCTCGCGGGGTTTCGCAATCACGGGGGGTGGGCAGTATTCGTCTCTGTCGAGTATTTCGATGAGGCATTACTTCCTTGTGTCCATCGCTCTCCTCACTATTGTCATCAGTATGTCCCATCATTCCCTCGTCTGGTTCTGTTGGTGGTGTTTCTATGCTCACCTGAAGGGGCAGTAAGTGATCAGGATCATCTCTGAACGGTGTGTGATCCTCCTCATCGTTCTCAGAATCAGAAGAGGTATAACAAGGGCGGATATCTTTTACGTGACATGGTATGCCACCAATCAACATGGCCTGAGGACTTATGATTTTGTCTATTTTTCCCCGGAAAAATTTCGTAGTGCACCCAGCATTCGGGGGTTTTATCCAAACAAGGTCTCCCACCTGATATGGTGTATTGACAACACTCACCACTGATGGTATGGCATCAACTCCTTTCACACGCTGTTCATATTGGTAAATCCCATTGGCTGGTGCAGTTGCTGGTGTTGCATTGTCCTTGGGTGTTATATTATACCAGTACACAGCTTCTGGAATAGAGCACTGCGTCCTGGCTGCAATTCTTTTAATGGTGCGGTGACACCGTTCTGCTATACCATTACCCTTGGGATAATATGCACACCGATAATGCATTTTAATCCCCCATTCGTGCACGAATTTCTGAAATTCTTGACATCGAAATGTGGCGGCATTATCAGTCAGAATTTCAATCGGGGCACCACGTTCAAAAAAGACGGCTCTCAACTGTTGTATAATGCTGGCTGCATCCTGTCGTGTCAACAGGCGCCATATTGTGAAACGCGTCGGGCCACAATCCGTCATGGTCAAAAAATGTTTGTCCCCATAATGTGTTATGTCCATCCCTACTCGCTGCCAGTTGCCCTCCACCTCGAGCTTTCCTTTTTGCCATTGGGATGGTGCCGGATCAATTCTCTGACACTCTTCACACGAACGTATGGCTGCTTTCACTGATGCTTTTGTAGTTGCAGGGCATACTCTTCGGACAAAATATGCAGTCCTCTGAATTCCAGGATGTCCAATCTGCTGGTGTATCATACAGATCTGGTCAGGTGTTAATTGATCCGTTACAGTCGCGCATGTTTGTTGTTGAAGATCGGATCCCTGCCTCATTGCATCGATCCACCTCTTTGGTACTCGAGTCAAGCTATCAGCCAAATTCTGCATCGACGAGACTAACGTAATGTCTACCTGCAAGCTGTATTCGTCAACTAGACGCTTAATTATTGCTAGTCTCCTTTGTACTAGCATTTCACTTGCAGCTCTAGTCTTAACTCAAGCCTTCCCAGTCAAGGTGTCGGTTAGCCAATGGTAAACACACAATGAGTCAGTGTGGAGATGCACAACATTAGTCTGCCATTGCAATGCGAGATTAAGACCTTTTAACGTGGCATCAAGTTCTGCCAAATTTATATGTTGGGCATCATTTTTTGGACGAAGCCAGCATGCATCTTCCACAACAACACCTAGTTGCTCCAACACGACACCTGTAGCCAACGAACTTGCGTCAACCCATGCATTTAGTTCGTTTCTAGACACTTGCCACTCACCCCGGGCAGGGTCATTCCTATGCACTCTGGACAACATTTCAGCCATCATTTGTTGGAGAGAATCATCATCCGCAACATCGTCCCATCCTTTTGTTACTGTAGTCACTAGTCTTTTCACCACTCCTGTTGCCGATCGGAGCCATCCACAGACAGGTAGATGTCCTACCAATTTACCACAGATAGAAAACACAGTACGTCTTGGTAATACATTGGGTAACTTTGGAAGTGGGCTCCCTCGTTTCCATCGCAACGTATTGCCCTCCTCCCAGACCTCGAGGCCTAGCACGGGCACTCCATCCTTTAGGCGCTTAGGGTCTTTGCTTATTAACCCAAACGCTTTCAGTTTTATTCGAACTGCATCCGCAGACATTATGTCCTCATTAACATAGATGTCATCTATGTAGGCTGAAGCAGCTTTTGCTGTGGTCTCATCCTGCATCAAAACAGTTTTAATAATGGTTGTCATAATCAAGGGTGCTACGTTTAGGCCAAAACCCAAACGTGTCAAACAATATAGTTTTCCCTTGAGTAGTACTGTCTGAAACGGCCATAATGACTCATGGACACGTATCTGCAGGTAGGCCCTCTTTAGATCCAGAAGTGCTACATTGCTCCCTTTTTGACGCCACTCTCTCAGTTTAGCAGCGCACACATCTGCGTTTCCGGTAAACGCATCAACATGCCGATTCAACTCTCGGTAATCCATTACGGGACGAATTTTTTCTTTGGTAGGTTGTTCAACAGCCATGAGCGGAATTAATCCCTTGGGTGGTCCCAGACGTTCCTGTGGGTATGGTATTAACCAACCGTTGTCAATCCACATCTGAAGTTCTTCTTCATATGCGGCCCTATTCTTGGTAGAAACTGCATACTCTGGAATCGTGTTGCACAGCCGATCTGGTTCCTGGCCCATGGCCCATTTCCACTTTGCAGTCCACACCCTTTCGTTGTCATCAAATGTAGCACAGAAGTCCTTTTCTTCAATCGACATGGCTGCACAGACGTCTTTCCCTTCTCCAAGCCTGATACCTCTAGCTGCTGTGATTGTAACGCCTCCTAGTGCTTGTATTGCATCAATTCCAAGCAACATGTCGTAGCCAAGGGGTTTCTCCTGCATCACCAGAACGTCAACTTTAGCTGTGTCACCCTTCTCAGTACAGATTGTGACTGTCCCTTCACCACAACATACCCGTGATAAGCCATTGATGGTCATAACGCCGACTGGGTTCCTCCGCCACACCGGACAGCAATGGGCAGTAACTATAGACCGGGAACACCCCGTGTCTATAAGTGCTGAACACTGCACATCATCAAGTTTAACGCTAATGACAGGCAATCCTGTGTTTATTGGTTGGCAGGGGGCAAGGGTAGCGATAGTACCTTGCCCCCAACTTTGTTTCCCGAACAGTTGCGAGATATGTGCCCAAACTTATTGCAGCGATAGCATTGCACTGGTCTCTTTGATTGTGGATATACACCTCTCCTATCACTCCGGCACTCTTTAGCAAAATGATTGGCCTCCCCACATTTATAGCACACTGGGGTGGCATGCTTATTACTATCTGGAAGAGAGTCCACATTGCCTCCATGTCGAAAACGAGCTGCTGCTGCAATTGGTTCCTGTTCCTTACAGATGTTTCGAGCTCGGGCCAATAACTCATCAGTTGACAATTCATCGATTCTTGATGATGCCCGCAACAGTTTACTGGCCTCCTCGGGTAGGCCTACCAAAAAAGCACAGCTTAATATTTTATCGTTGACCCCACCAAACGGTACAGATAATTTTCGCAGGTCGGCTAGGTACACGTCGACTGTTTCCTTGGGTTGAAGTGTCCGGCTCGTGAACTGTTGCCACGCAACAAATGGATCTGTACCAAACGCTGTATACAGGCTCTGCTTGATTTCATCCCAGTCTGGTTCATCCCCGAGTTGTTGGTAGACTGCATAGGCCCCTCCGGTTAGCCTCAAAGGGATAACTGTGGCTGGTTCTTTAATTTTGCACAGTTTACAGATTTTCTCTGCCTTTTCAATCCATTCGACGACAGCCGGTCCAGTGGTAGATCCGTCGAACTCGGGTATTAAGCGAATGTCGAATCTGTCCATTGTTAGTTACCGCACACCAAGCGCCGAAATAGCTTAAAACCAACACAAAGTCAAGTATCTGCAGAATGTTTTCTTGGTTCCTCCTCTTCTCTTTTCTCTCTCCCAACTGTCGAACACAGCATATAATAACAAAACTCTAAAGCACGTCTGACAGCACTGACTTCTGCCAACAGTCTGCCCCTCCTCTTAACAACACAGGCTTTTTATATCGCAAAATCGTTCATCTCTATTTGCATATTCTTCTAACTCACGTGATCACTACTCTATAAATAAGAGTCTTGACCGTTTCTTTTCTTTCTTTTTATTTATTTTCGGTGACCGACCCGCACGTGGTCTATCCAGGTAAGTCACGCATTTCTCCACAGATTTACATTTTTCTATTTTTGTTTTATTCATGTTAAATCACTTAATGACTTTTTAAAAAATATTTTTACAGACATAAGATACGTTTCAGATTATATATCATGATTCTTTGAGGGGTACAAAATTTATGTAATGCAATCATGAAGGGAAGACGAAAATTCATGATTAAAGTGTTAAAATCCATGTTTAAAATAAAATTTATTTTCAGAGACTGAATTTGAAATCCTCAATGCCCAAGCAGGAAAACTTTCACCAGTCTCTGAAAATGAAGTAAGATTAAAAAGCAAGATTAAACGACCTGGCCCACAGCTATGCAAGTACACCGATTTCCGATTCAGAGTTTAAATGACACAAAGAGCATTATTCAGTTATTAAAACTTTGCAAAAAAATAAATCGTTAATTATCACTAGACCAGATAAAGGTTCAGGAGGTTGTAATATTAGATCATCATGATTATGTCAAAAAAATGTCTACCATATTGAACGACACAGATAAATTTATAAAAATGGACCCTATCACAACTCATGATCCTACAACCTACAAGATTCATTATATTTTGCAGACTTTATTCAGAGGTCTAAGGTTATTAATAAATTTATGTGTTCTTACGACATTAGCAACCTGTTTACTTGCGTCCCGATTTCAGAGACTATAGATATATATGCATATTGCCTTCTCCCATTTCTGAAAGTATATTAGTTGAGCTGATGAAATTTTCCACTACATCTGTTGAATTTAGTTTCAGCGATGTAATGTAAATAGAAGGTGTGTCGATGGGCTCAGTTTTGGGCGTGATAATGGCAAATATTTTCATGGGTTTCCATGAAGAGCAATTGCTCTCTGGACCCATCAAACCATTGATCTATTTTCGCTACGTGGACGACACATTTTGTCTCTTCGATAACCAAACAGAGGCAAATAATTTTTTCTCCTTACTTCCTAAAATGCATCCAGCATTACAGTACACTAATGAAGGAGAGTCTAATTCATCCCTAGGTTTCCTTGATGTATTGGTACGAAGATATCAAGTTACCTTACATTAATATACAGTAAACCCACATTCACGGGACTGTATACACGTTGGGATTCATTTTGCCCCCGAAAACGTAAGATAAATTTAATTTGGACCCTAACACATCATGCCCTTATGATCTGCTCCAAATCAAAATTGGATGATGAATTAAAAATAATTACTGACACCCTCTCCAAAAATGGGTACCTGTTGGAGGTGATTAGGTCAGTTATACAGAGGAAAATAGCAGAGTCCTCTGAACTAAAATTCAAACGGTCAATAAATGCCCAGTATATCTGAGTTTACCTTGGCTGGGGGCAGTAAGTGAGAAATTTGCAAATCAAATCAGTTCAACAGTGCAAAATTGGTATTTTGCTTCAAATGTATGTGTTGTGTTCTGTACGAGTACGTTAATGCCATCCTCTTGAAAAGATGTTCTACCCCCCCCCATCATAATAATAATGTAATTTACAATTTTGAATGTAGTTGCAGTGCCAACTATGTGGGTCGAATAACATTAAGATTGGATGGAAGAGTCCAGCAATACATACCTACCAAAATCAGAAATGGGACATACCAAACAAGACGTAATTGCCAATGCATACGGGTCTTCAATTACTGACCACCTTATAAAAAAACCCATCTTGTGCAGCGAACCTTTGCACAAGAGTCGCGCTCACTCATTATTTCAGTTAAAGATCTTGGAGACTGTTCACGTTCGGTTCAGAAGGCTTTCCCTTTGCAAGCAGAAGAAATACTTCTTAGGTTTGAGCGTGATTGGTCTCTAGGATATTCGAGTAATATAACGTTATTGCGTTTTTTTTTGTCCAGCCTCCCATACATAACGCAACGTTATCTGTACAATCTCGATTCGCATTCCTGTTTTTTTTTTTTCGCTCAAATTCCTCAATACAGCGAGGGTGAAACCGGTCAGCTGACTCCCTCATTTTTTTTTTTTTTCCTTTTTATTCTCTTCACCCCGTTAATTTTATTTTAAACGTGGATTTTATTTTAACACTTTAATCATGAATTTTCGTCTTCCCTTCATGATTGTATTATATATACATATTATATATACACACACTAACTGGTAGCCCAGCGTTGCGTGGTTGTACCATACGCTTGAACATGATATCTTAATTTATACAGATTACCTATGTATTATTATAGAATCAATCCTATATCGATTACGATATATACTAACCTGGGTACACGGGTGTTTGAAGGTGTGTGTTGAGGGGGGGGGAAAGTAGTAGTAGGCAGGCAGGCTGGAACCCGTACCGTGAAAGAGGAAAAGAATGTGAAAATAAAAAAAACATGACGTCTTTGCTGTTGTGTCCATCACCAAATAGGAAGTGACAAAAGGTTTAAATTAAGGCAAGTCAATCGAAAAGAGGGGATAACTTTCAAAAAATATTTGGCAAAAAAAGTGACCCCCTCCCTGTAGAAAAGTGCCCAATTGAGGGTTAAGGAGTTAATGTTTTTGGCCAATTATTCGATATTTGTCGTCTGAAGTGTCGAGCTTTAAAATGATACTGATCTCGTGAAAATCTGTCACCTCTGTCGAAAGTTTTAGGCAGATATACATTTAAACAGACATGTGAGATTTATATTATGGACGAGCCTGGGTGCTTGGCGTATGTTAAGCAAAAAAAGTGGTAGTAGGCAGGCAGGCTCGAACCCGTACAGCTAAGGAGGAAAAGAAAGTGACCCCCCCCCCAAAAAAAAACATGACGTGCTAGCTGTTGCGCCCATTGCCAAACTGAAAGTGACATGGTTTAAATTAAGGCTAGACAATCGAAAAGAGATGACTTTCGAAAATATCAGCGGAAAAAAAGCAAAAAAGATTTATATCATAGATAACGAGAAATAATTTGTCTGGTTGGCTAATTCGCAAAAAAATTTTAAATAATGATGTCGTTCATCTGTGTTCATTTAGCTGATATTTGGAGTTGACAATGAATGCCTTGGAAAAAAAAAAAAAAGAAAAAGGTCATGGCTTTTCTTAATCTGCTTGCAATCGTGTCACTTCATATGCAAATGAGATACTTCTGATTTCAATAAAAACCTGATTTTTCATAGACTAGGTTGGATTTGAATTAGCACGCATTAACAATAGTGTCACATTTGGAATAGTGACTTTAACAATAGTATGTCTTATGACATTTATTGATATTGGAAAAGTCTATTAGTAGGTAACAGGTTAGTTTTGTCACAACCCCCCCCCCCCCGGGCTGATAACTCTGGATGGTGTATCAGTAGGTCAATTAAATTCACTGATTAGTTACACTGAAAAAGTTATTAAAAAGCTCAAACAATTATTTATAACTAGCGGGGGATGCCTGGCATTGCCCGGGTGTTTAGGTGGTGTAGTAAGTAATACCAATCTCGTTTGGATTCATTGTGTCTGTCTAAAATTTTTGACAGACATACAAACATTCACACAAACCAACGATTGAGATTTCCATTCTAGATAATTTATAATCAAATTAAATAGAATCCAAACTTAAAAGATATTTATTAGTCATGAGTGTGTAAAGTCAATTAAATTCATTGATCATAATGATGTTGAAATATGTTATTCATTGGAAAAAAGTTAAAATCATTATTTATTAATATTAAAATTTGAAAGAAAATCATCAGAAATGAAACCCCACCTTCCCAATACAAACTTACATTTTTTTCTGAAAGTCTGATTAAATTTTAATTGACAGTCATAGATTTCTCTAAAATGATGGGGGGTGCTAAGTAGAGAGAGGGTGAGGTAGAATGCAAACTGTCTTTTAGAATGCTGTTCATCCGTATCAATTCAAATTAATCATTAGTTCAATTTATCCCATTATAATTTTTTTTTTTTTGTAATTTAGGTCTTCAATGATGTTTACACATTCATGGGTTCAAAAGAAAAATATTAGAATGTTACATTTAAAATTTATGCTAAAGCTTATTAAAATAATATGAAATATTTTTTGCAATTATATTTTTTGTGTGAAAATATTGAATAAACAATGCTTAATCCAATAATAATATTGTCAGTTTGAAAAATTAATTTTTCCTTTAGTAAAGTGAATTTCTATTAACACTGAGTTTAAGAGTTTTGCTTTTTGGTAATGTTCGTAAAATATTGTAAAAAAAAAAAAAAAAAAAAAAAAATACAATTGTTAACATCTACATGTAAAATCTAATATCATGTAATAATAAATGCAAAAATGTGTTTATATTAAACCAACTTTAATAAGGTTGTTTTTTTGTTTTTTTTTAAAATACATTTTACTTAAATTTAAAAATAATAGTAATTCTATTTCATTATCCTTAATAAATAAACACTGAAAAATTTCATCAAAATTAGCTAATTTCTTGAATTTTTAAGTGACGAGAGGAGACAAAATGTTTATACATTTTGGAGATTAGCTATACATTTTGCATGTACCTAATCTATACATTTTTGGATGGTGGATAATGCCATTATCTTTTCATAAAAAAAACAATAGCATTATCTTTTTTTGTTACACAGGGGTTATCCACACACAAAGTTCAATCGGGCTCATTAAAACGAATTTCAAAAATTACATAGTGAATCTAATAAATTAAGTGCACTAGAGATACAAACAATTTTACTTAATCGGGCAGTTAGAATCTTTAAGATTTTTAGCAGGAAAAAAAAAATATGGAGAGAAGTAGGACTGCCTGAACTTACAAAAACATAATCAGCAAGGGGGTGGGGGAGGGGGCTATCTTTAGTTGACTGTAGGTAAATTAGTTACTAGACAGGAGTCAAAGAACCTCAATCTGACAAAGGAGCTGGTCTCAATTGTACTATTCAACTTGATCTTCAATCAAACATCCATACCCTTTAAACGCTAAGGGAACAAAATGCTAGATCACTGTTTTGGGTTATATGGAAAATAGCAAGTATAGTTGTATATCTCCTTGACAAGGCAATTGGAATCTCTCCTTGCTATATTTTCAACAGAATGGCATTTTAGTTAAGTAAGGAAAAAAAAGAGGATAAAAATTTGTGTGAGAGAGAGATTAATTTGAAAGTATTTTTAAAAGCCATCCAATATATACAAGCATGTAAAATGAATGTTAGGCAAAAATTGTCCATAATTTTGGTACTTGTTATTTCTCATTTGTTTGGATGCTAGTACCCCACTTTGGATTCTAAAACTGGACAATGTTAGCATGGGTTCTTCCTCTAATAGAAAAGTTAGCTGTTAAATTCTCATTTTTCTGAGGTGATTTTTTAGACACCCACTCTCAACCGTGAGATTTTTGCTGGATTACTAAAGTTAATTTTATACAGGGTTAAAATTACAATCATTTACCTACTTAATCTGTATGATATAATAAGGTTGATTTTTTTCCCCTATTTCATTCGCTATTATAATTTAGAACCAAGAGCTTGATATGCTAATCTGTTCCAGTGAGCCGATTCTTCATCTATGCATCCGCCACCCCACCAGATTATGCATTGTTTTTCATCAATTTTTACCCCCCTCCCTACTTAAGAGGCCTCCTCAAATAAGTTTCTTTTACAGAGGAATCGCAGCCCTTTTCACTCTCATCATACTCACTCCAACTGCTCCTAGTATCAGGAGGGGGGAATATTATTTATAAGTTTTTGTCATGAACACCATTTGTTTTTCATTTTTCACACTACTCTTTCTCTGTAACCAAATAAACATTTTCAACATAAATAATAACTGTTCCCTTCAGGTATTTTGATTTCTATTTAAAATGTTTTCTTCCACATTCTAATGTCATGGAAGATACAAATAAGTTTTGTAATACATGCAAGTCATTTTGGTATTAATATTCAGAAATATTATCGGAGGGGGTGGCTTCACCCAGTCGAAAAATACATTTAAACATGATATTTTAATTTGTCCAGATTATATATATATTATTATAAAGTCGTGATTTCAGAAGTAAAAAAAAAAAAAAAAAAGGGAATTAGATTGCCATCAACTAGAATCGAAACCAAAAGCAAAACTGTAGCATTCAAACCTGATGACATTACCACTGTACCAATGTAATACGCATATGAACAGATTAAAATTAAAAGATAAATGTACAAAATGTATCATGATTTTTTTCAATTTTGACCTCCTTTATTTTAAATGGCTAACGATCCATAAAAAAATCCAATCATTTGAGGCCCCTGCGACTTTTAGTTTTGGAAGAGATAGAGTTTGAAAATAGACAGACAGACATATAGCCTTTTATATATTAGATTAATTTCTTTTTTATTTCTATCATGAATTATGTCACTCGTGAAAAATGAATAAAATCAAAAAATACTGCAAGAATAGCAGATTAAGTTTCAGATTCTACTTTCAAACAGTTAACATGCTCCTGCTTAAATAATAAAAAAAAAATGAAGCATATATGGTCCCCCATGAGTGCACAGTAAATAATGCATAAAAAAAAATTACTAAGTTCTAGCTGCTTTGCTAAGTTTGTTTTTAAATTACCTGATACATAATATTGTTTTGTTTTTTTTCCTTCAACACATTATAGAATCACTCCTGTACTGCCGAGGCTCAAAATTTCTTCATTATTTTATATTGTTATGAATCAAGATTTTCACTTAAGGTAAAAAAAATGTTATAGTGAAATTCACAATATTGAATTCCAAATAAAACCAATATCTACTGAATTGTCATGTCACAGTAATAAACTCATCAAAAAATTACAAAAAAAAAAAAAAAACATAGGTAGAAAATTAATTATTAATAAAAAAGTTTTGTGAAGACAATTATCAAAAATTGGGTTTTGTAAAAAAAAAAAAAAAAAAAAAAAAAAAAAAAAAAAAAAATGAAAGATCGAATCGCACAAAGGGGGAGAGCTAAATATTTTCTGATTCTGAAAATATTTTCACTAATTGTCTTCAAAAAGCGTTTTCATTATTTTTCTACCTTATCGTTTTTCATAATTTTTTAATATTTTCATTACGACATGACAATTATTGGTTTTACTTGAAATTCAATATTTCGATTTTTAAATTTCACTATTATAATGAAGAGGAATCAATTTTTTTTTTTATTCGTAACTATAACAATAACAGTAAAAACCAATTTGGATTTTTGGTTCCCATCTTTAAAATTTAAATCATTTTTGAAATTTTATCACTGCAAAGTTTTTATTAGAATTAAATTGGTTCAATAAATAAAAAATAAAATAAATAAATAAAAACAAATCAGCATTCTCCAGGTCTTAACATAATTTATTATAAACAAATTCTACAAAACATAGCATTTTTAGTGTTTTTTTTATTACTCATCATTCTCAAACTCTTTGGGGTCCTTCCTGATGCTTTGTGCATGCAGTTTCTCACCATAATCATAAATCATGTAGGACATGAGAAGAGCTGAAAAAAAATAAATAAGATAAATAATTAAAAAAGAAGAAAAAAAAAAGACTACATACCTAGTATTTTATATTGTCATGCAAAGTCATTTTCTGTATTAAATCAAGCATTGAAATGTTTAACAAGAGAATCAAAAGAATGGTTATTGAAAGTGAAAAGGCAGAATAAACAAGAATGTAACAAAATGCAGAAAGAAATGGACTTTCCATTATGGCTGCATTTTTATCATGGTCATTTTCAGAGAATAAGGGTACATCAAGTGTTATTTGACAAGAAAATTATTTAGACTTGAACTGCACAGATCTGTTTACAAAAAATATTCTGATCTGATGACTTTTGGGAAGGTTTCTTTTATTTTAATAAATTGCAAAACATTTTTCAAAGATGTAAGTAGGCAATAGAAAAAAATAAAAGCTGGAATTGAGATGAATTTTCCAACCTGTGTGTGTAAAGAGGGCAATGCAACAAAGTAAAACTTTTTTCCTAAACAAATCCAACAAAGTTAACATTACGAGAAAGACAAATGTGAGTGAAAGGAAACAGGAAGTCATTCTTTCATGAAACAAGTCATCTAACTCCATCATAAATTTTTTTTTCAAGTATAAGTATTTTCAGTTTTCCCAGACAACTGTCATAAGAGCGAAAAGAAATGAAATCCAGTCAAATATGAAGAGGAAGTTATCCGTTTTTAAATAAGAGCTGATTTTTTGATTTTGACCAAAACATGATGAATTCACTCTAGAAAAACTGCTTTTTCTTGAATAAAATAAATGGAGAACTCCTCTTATTAGTTCAATGTAACGAATTTAACCACTAGTTTGACGTTTTTATTTATATTATATAGAGTTGCACAGAAGCCTACTTTTCTTTTTAAAAAAATTTATTAGGTTGATGCAAAAATAATGTCGATTTTTAGACATTCAACTTTATATTAAAAAACGACATTTTTGCACCAACCTAATAAAATTTTTAAACTTCAATTCGGTCAGTAAATTATCAAAATAAATTAATTTTGTTAAGGTAATTTTACTATAATGTCTATAAATTACTGGGTCAAATAGATTCTAAAACTTTCCATCTACAAATACATGATTTACAAGGAAATTCAAACCAAAAATGATATTCGATTGACAGTTTAAAAATTCCTTACAAATTTTGAAAGGGTCATAAAGGAATTCATTTTAAAATAAAAAATCTAATGTACAGTAAAAAAAAAATAAATAATAAAATAAAATGAAATGAAACAAAAAAAAAAAATAAGTCAGTCTATCTAGGTACAGGTTACTTAAAATTACATAACTGCCAACCTCACAAAAATGTGAAAATTCTTTGCTTAACTGATAGTAAATCCAACAATATTTTTTATTCAATAAAAGTTTTAAAAAGGGGAAAAGGGAGAGTTTGCATATGTTGATATTAAAGCAATTTTCTTTTGCCTTGTTTATCAATAGACTTAATAAAAACAATGTGTACTTACGAGGCAAAACCCTGAGAGCTTGGCTTTTGAATCGAAACCACAAGTTCGGGACACCATGGCTGATAGCACCAGCAAAGGCTCTCTGTTCAAAGGGAGACAGACTGTAAGTAACTACGCCACTCACATGGGCTAAATTGCCAAATAACTTTCCCATAACTGCAAGAGAAATATATGAAATGGACAATAAATATTAAATGCATCTGATAAAATTTTCATAAGAGTTGAGGAAAAAAAAAGAATTAGATCGACTCATTCTAATTATATGTTATATCCACTTGAAACAGCTTCGGTAGGTTTGTTTGTGCCAGTCAAGGATACATCCTTGGCAATCAGACTTGATTTTGTTGTGAGTTGAAGCATGGTTCTCTCCAGCCCTAGGTGATCCACATTTACCTTATTTATAAGAAGGAGTTTGTTATTTGCCAGAAGTGCTTCTACAAGAAATCTCGACAGGGCTACCCAGAGAGTTTTTGTAGGCTAATTTTAGTGTGCTGGATTTTCAAAATCACATCCAACTTTGTATCTAATCTCTACAGAAAAATATACACATTTATTAATCCCCTGATTTAGTTGGATTTGGACTTTAGAATTCACCCTCATCTGTTAGTTCCCAAAATTCTTAATAACTACTCATTACATTTTTCTGAAATTTTGCATGAAGTTATAACTACCCAAGGGAGGAAATGTAACATTCTCAGATTTTTTTTTGTCTCCAGAAGTTCAAAAGGGGGTGAAAATGGCTAAAAATAGCACTTTCTGACCATTAGATTTTGTTGAAAATTACCCAAATGCAAGACATGGATATACATCTGTGAAAATTCTGGGGCTTGAGCCCCAGGGTGTTTTAGGGGTGAAAAAAACCTTTTGCGGCTAATTTTTATTTTTCTCCTAAAATTTATACTAGTGTCTAAATAGGGTTTTTAAATGGTACTGAATTAAAAATAATTAAGGCATCGTTTGTCATGAAACGGTGTCATTTGATGTTTTAGTCCAATGTTTTACATCAGGCCAGGGATTTAAATGGGCAAAATAGGTAACAGTTTTACGACTGATTTTGGCTAACAGTACAAGGGAAGTAACTCTTCTAGACCCGATTTTACAAATATTGATTATGCATTCATAGACTGAACTTTATGCTCATGTACTGCAAAGCCTGGCCCACTAGAGAATTTTAAAAATCTTTCTCACCAATGAGCTCAACAACTTGCCTCTTGGTACTTTTGTTGGGTGATTTCAATTTGGATCAGCTTCTTGCAAACAATGTGGCATGAATAAAATCCGTTAATGGATCTCAATTTCTTCAACACTCAAATTACACCACTCAAATTGAAAGTGGTATATTGGACTTAATACAGAACATTTTTGTTCACCAGCACTGTGGCTTCCCAACCCATTTAGTGATCATTTTAATGTGTGATTACCTATATCAGTTTTGATTCATTGATTTCATATCGATAAAACAGCAAAAAAATAACTTATGAAAACCTCCAAAAGAATTTAGCGTCTAGAATATAAGAAAAATTAATAACCTTATACAGAAGCAATACCTTGTCGTGGTTATAGAGCTTTTACCAAAGTTGCTTCATTACTTTTTATTCACAAACATGACAGAAGCTTCAAGACCACATAATTTTTGGCTTGTTATTGTAGCGAAAACATAATTTATAACTTTTTGTATGTCTTTTCTCATGCTTTCTAACACAATGATTCAAGTCAAATTATCACCCTGAACAATTTGGCTTTCATAAAAAAACCCAAAAAAACCCCCAAATATTTGAAAATCATAACTACACACACACAATATATATATGTGGAAATATATTTTCTTATAATACATACCAATCCTTATTTAAGAAGCTCAATATAATTGAAGCTGGTGCATCTACCACTAGTCTCTCCCTTTTAGATAAAGTTAAAAAAAAAAAAAAAGAGTTGTCAATCTAATCGGTCCCACTTTATCAACTAGGCTTCAGCCCGTCTCATCGCCGCAATGTTGCATCACTGTGCCTGTTTTACAAATATTTTAATGGAATGTGTTCTGATGAACTTGTTTCACTTGTACCCCTTAAACATACATATCCCTGACAAACCCACTTAGCAATATGATCTCACCCCTTCACTGTTGTTGTCCCTAAATGCTAGAAAGCTTTCTATTCTAATAGTTTCTTCCCTCGAACAGCTAGCCTTTGGAATTCCCTTCCTGCTGCCTGCTTCCCTGGCTGTACTGATATGCAGAAGTTTAAATGTAACATAAACAAATATCTTGTTAATCTTTCCGAGACACGGCCCCAAATAGTGGCCCCTTACGTTCAAGTGTTGATATGCTTTGTAAGGGGTGAACATGAGCAAAAAAATTAAAAAAATTACAGACCAATATCACAAATAAATGACAAAAGACTATATTCCAACATTTATTTATAACATTTAGAATTCTTAATTAACTTAAAATAAAATTAGATTTCACTTAAATACACACATTTAATTAAAACCAAAAAAACATGAGATTAGGAAACTCAGAAACCTAAATATTAGGGTACTAGGATCTATTCAATGTTAAACTAAAATTATACTTAAATAATTAGTTTGAAAATGTTCATTAATAATAGATTGTCAAATATTGAATTATCAAAAAGTATGTGAAATGTAAAATTTAAAAATATTACTTTCAAAATAACTTGTAATAATATTGATAAAAAAATAAAACGAATAAAAATTAAGGTAAATGTATGGATTAATTAATTTATAATTAAATATTATAAAGAAATTAATTATAACTTAATGACTTATGACTATCGATTGAAATAGTTTTTATACTAATATTTTATATTGAACATATTGCTTAATTTATAATATACTATTAATTAATCATTGAACAATATTAAGTGAAATACATTAGAACTGTATAAACATTACTTATTAGTGGGATATGAATGGAAATGGGTTATGTATGTTAAAAGAACTAATGTTAAAAACAAAAAAAATAAAGCAAGTTAATATATCGATGGATTTGTTCTAGGGGAGGTAACTATCATACTTTAAATTAATTTTAACTTTTTATGCTTAAAGGCAACCAATTGAGTATTCAATGTAATTTTTTATTTCAACCAAACGTAATTAAAGGTTTAGAATTAATTAAAAAATTATAATTGAAATAGTAATGAACCTAATTATAACAGTTAAGTGAAATGAATTATGTATGGTTTCAATTCCAATTAATAAATAATTTAATATAACCGTAAATGGTAAACGTTTTTTTAGGTAGGTTTTGTATATGCAATCATGTATAATAGTTTATATTTATTGATGTTATTTTCATAAGTATGTATACACAAATTAGAATTAATAAATTTACTAATTATTAAATAAAACATTATGGTAGAATATTCATAAATTAATAGAACATGTTAGTACGAAGAGTTGGGTTCAGTGACTTTATTTCTAAAATTCAAAATGGCGTAACAGAAACATAAGGTATCTACAGCTTCTCTTCCAATTTTTGGATTTTAATCATGTCAAAACACACTTTTGACGGATTGATTGTTGCTATTTCTTCTGATGAATTAAGGGCATAATAGATTCACTGATTGATATAATAATTAAGTGATTGATTTTGTGCTGCGAAACAGATACTGTCAAGAATTGTAAATGTCAACTGAATTAAAGGAATAAATTATAAGATGGTCAACATCATGAACTTTTGAATATATTCTTTTGCCATTTATTCACTATATATCTGTCCCTTGTTTGCGAAGATAACTACTATCATTGAATTGTTCTGTGGGTCAACTGACGGCTTGTCAATCCAATTCGAGCTCTGCGATATCTGCTGCATGCAAGATGATTCTTTAACAAAAGTACACATTGTTCTTGCAGTAGAACAAACAAACAATTTATTTTTTTTTGATATGAAGAAACTTCATCTTTTTTTTTCTAGAAATGTAATATATGCTAAAAAATTCATTTTGTCAGGACATTGAAAAGGAAGATCTTTTTATATAAAGTATAAATCATTTTTTTAAACAGCCAATGATGAAGAATTTGTTTATCGATTAGCCATTGAAAAATATTTACCTACTTCAAAAAAATAAAATAAATAAATTCGTTTTTCTATATTTAATAAAGAAAATTAAAATAAAATTTTTATTTCATTTTTAATAGGAAAAATACTTAAATATTTTGTAATTAGAAAAAAATTAGTTTATTTTATCTGAATGACAAAAACATTGATGCTTGTTGAGATAGTTGACAAATTTTTAAGCAAAAACAATATTACATACTTTAATGTCGAAAAAAGTCATATCTAAAAATTATGGAAATTCAGGGCTGCTTGTGTGGTTTAAGTAAAAAAGAAATTGCTAAAAACCTAAAATCTTAATCGCCATTAAGATTTAATCTAAAATGTGTTCAGAGTTATGTCCCCTGTATGTGAACTCTTCATCAACTTAACTTCCAACAAAATGCAATTTTACCCAATTTTTCATAAAAATTAACTTTCTACTCAAATTTTTGTAATATATTACTATTTTGGACATGACAATTAAGTACATAATGTTTTTGCTTAAAATAATTTAACCCCCCCCCCACTATGTTAAAAATGGGTTTCTAAATAATAATTCCATCGCGATAACAGATGCAAATGTACTCTTTAATGTTTTTACTTATTTTAAGGCATTGTTTTAAGTTTGAAACAAGTAGTGCTGAGTTGTTAACTTAGAACAAGATGGCGGAAATTCTTTGAAGTTTCTAGTGCACCAAGTTTTTACTTAAACAGACACTTAAAAATAAGTTAGGTAGAATAGTATTTATATATACTAATGCCTAAAAATATTGCACCATGCTTTAAATATCCATGTTTATTCACAGGGTTAATTTTCTGCTGTTACACCGTCGACAGAGTACCATGTGACCTAACTTTTCCAAAGTAAAACCGAGACTAATTTCAGATGCCTATGTGTTATTTGTACCCATGATGCTTTAATAGGTACTTGTGCAGAATTTGAATCAGATGTAAGTAACTAGCCGCTCAGCTTTTCTTGGAATATGACATCAACCGCCAGCTTTTGCCGAGCATCGCTGATTTTCAACGCGTAACAATGCTACTCAAGGAAAATACTGAAGAAAACATTTAAATATAATAAAATCACCAGAAAAAATATAATGAAAATAAAAAAGAATGACCTACCGCAACAATTTCTGTTTTAATCTTGTCTTTTTTAAGTGAAAAAATAAATAAAATAAACCAATGTTTTTTTTATCAAACAAAATTGAGCAAAACTAATAAAACCACTTTTTGAATTTTTCATATTTTTGATCAAAGGTTTAAAAAAAAAAAAAAAAAAAAGGTATTATTTTTTCGCATTTTTTTCTAACTAATGTGAAGTAAACATTTTTTGTTTGTTATTTCTTTTTCTTTTCATGAAACTTTTTTTTTCATGTAGGGTGGGGTTGGGCAATCTATTTATGAAAAATTAAATTAAGACAGCCAGGATTAGATAGACTTTTCTAGGCATCGCCAAAAATGGCCGAAAAATCAAGTTTTTTTTAAAACGAAATTACATTTATTAGAATCCATTATTTCTGAGTAACTTTTTTTTTTTTCCAGAAAGATAAAACCCTGAATTTTATCATATAGAAAGCAGAATAATGTAAAACTTTTTCTATTTTTAATCAAATTTGAAATGTTAAATTTTCCCCAAAAGTTAACAATTGGCGTTTTTTGTTTTGCACAAAAAAAACGTATATAAATAGTTAAAAAAAAAAAAAAAAAAAAAGGGGGGGGGGGTTGAAAGATTAATTTGTTTATTTCTTGTCTAACTAAGATCTAGGGTGATTTTCTTTGAGAATATGCAAAAATATTATAATATAAGTACCTGGATTTCAAATAATTCAACTTATTCATATAGGCAACCAGTTACTTTGAGTCGATTTGGTTACTCTATTTACATTTGTACTTGATAAAAAGCAAACTACGGAAGACAAAAAAAAAAAAAAAAAAAAAAAAAAAAAAAAAAAAAAAAAAACTTATTTTTCAGTGACGAAAATTTCATTGTATTATTAACGCTGAGGCTGGCCAGTACCAGATGGGTGACCATTTGTATGAGTTTGGTTTTTAATGTGTATGTGTGTGGGGGCCAGGCTCTCCAAAATGGGGAGGGGGGCAATTTAAAGCAGAATAAAAAAAATTATTTCAGCGCGTTTGGTCCACCGTAGTCGAAAGGCGGCAAACGTTTCCAAACTGGATCGAAAAAAATGATATTTTTCACACAAAGGGCACAATATTTATCAAAGATTTTAAAATGGCCTTTTTTGTATAAATATTAAAAAAAAATTTTTTTTTGTTTTGCTTAACTTTAATTATTTTACTTAACATATTCACCGAATTTCACACTTCAAAACTCAAAAGCGGGATAATTAAACACAATCGAAGTTCTGATATTCAGACATCAAAATAAGGTATGCAAACAAGTTTTTTTTTTTTTTAAATCTATAATCCCGTCCCTTACAACAACACAATATGTTTTGTTCAGTTTCAGATGATTATTTTAAGCATATTTGGAACCCCCTCAAAACAAGCAAAAAAAAAATATATATATATATATATATATATAAAAATATTGTTTATGAAAAATAAGTACACTGTTATAAAGTTCATTCCTCTCTTAATAATCACTGAAAATTTTGTATTGATTGGATAATTACCTGATTTTTAGATTTTTAAAAAGACGGTCCGTCAAATCCGAGCAAAACCAAGTGGACGGTTAGTTACATCCGATTCAAATTCTGCACTAGTACTGATAAATATTCTGGTTACAAGTAGTTGTTAGTTGTGTATTTTGGTTTGATGGACATGAAGAATCTTGCTCCTTCTCTTTTTTTTTTTTTTTTTTTTTAAAGTTTTTCAGTCAACCAGATTATTAAAAAAAATTGGTGATGGATTTACTAGAAAATTTGCATTAGAAACTGAGCACCCCTACAAATACTTAAATATTGACTTTATTTTACTTGATAATCCGGTAATTGTGGCCTGGTAGACCAACATAAAACCTACCCTAAAAAAATTGTTTACTAGGAGTTTTCGGGTGTGCTGAAAACGAATATCGCATATAAAATTGGGACCGGTAACTAGCTTTCATAACACCAAAAAGATACTTTTCTGCAGGTTTCATGCAGTAATGTAACGCAACAATATTTGTAAAATTTTTACTTGGTTTCAGCCATAACATTTTCCTTTAACATGACTTGTATAAGTTTAGAAAACAAGTTTTGGTATTTTTTTTTTATGATGTGAGCATTGTTCACCCAACCCCCCCAAAGAAATTTTCTTTTTGTTGCCTAATACGTTTAAACGACCTTTAAAAATTATATGAAAGAAATTTTGAAAAAACAAAACAAAAACAAAAAAAAATTACACCTTGCGTTTCTGCACGCAGCATGAACAAATATGGTCACCACATTATGAAACCTGCAGAAAAGTATGTTTGTAATGTCATGAAAACTAGTTGCTGGATCCAATTTTAAATGAGATTCATTTTCAGCACACCTGAAAACCCCTAGGAAACAAGTTTTTAAAGGTAGGTTGTGAGTTGGTCTACCAGGCCATACTTACTAAGCATCAATAAAAAAAATAAAAATTAAATTTATCGTTATTGTTTCTAATGTAATTCTCTCTTATCCGACTGCCAAAAAATATTTGTCATGTTTTACTGCCCTTCACTTCACCCTCAGTCACCAAACTTGAAAAAATACTAGGGATGACATGTCTCGTTCGTTGAATGCTAGATGGCTAAAAAGTGAGTGATCATTTTATGTTAAATTTATATAGGAAAGTGATCCCCCACACTAAAACGGGAATATTTTTTTCAAAATTTCTTTCATATTTTTAAGGCCATTGAAACGTACAAGAAAAAAATTTTTCATTTTTTTTTTTTTTTTTTAGGGGTTAAACGACATTGGGTCCGTCATAAAAGAATACCCAAGTTTTTTTTTAAAAAGTAGGATTTTTGTTTGTCTACCAGGCCACAATTACCAGATTATCAAATAAAAATACAGGAAATCTGGTAGACTAGTGTCCATTTGATAATGATCAGCTAAAAATTGAGGGGGAGGGTGAAAAAAAAAGTAGGAGGGCAAGATTCTTCAGGTCCGCCGATGTTTTAAATCAACTTCGAGACAAACTATTTCATTCGACCGTATCACACTTAGTAGTCAACATTACTTTAGATTTCTGGAAAAATCTAGAGCAAAACATGAATTTTTAAAAAACATTCAAAATCAGAAATCATCTGCAACAAAATAACCTTATTTCCTTAGTAAATGTAAGAAATTCCACATACAACCGCCATCTTTCTTTTAGGCCGGCCATACAGCTATAGTAGCCGGTCCGTGATTGGTTTTCTTACACACAATTTCCTCCCTTCAGAAGCAAATGAATTCCACAAACAAAAGCCATACCTTTCAAACTCCAAATTTATTCATAATGCAACAGCAATGAAAGTTCTTTGATTCAGGTAAGTCCTTTTGCAAAACAGTGGCCCGATTTGCTACCATACGCATGGAGCCTTTAGTATTAATTCCTACTGTTGGAATGTTAGTTAATTGTTCCTATGGAAGGATCCATGAAGATCATGGAGAACACAGCGGGAATGATGGTGCCTATAATCAGGCATAATGTGAGCCCCTTGGGACTCAAGAAGAAATAAGATAAGATCCAATATTTGGATAATAACATGACAAAGAGTTTCTTGAATGTCATCCTGGATTTGAATAGGTTCAGCAAAATAAGTTGTCTCTGCTTGTAGAGATGTGTCCTTCATTCACCGACTGTTTGGTGTCCATGAAGAAATTGTCTTGGCTCCTTAGTGAGGAAACCACTGGTTGGAGTCTATACCGTTCTGTGTTCGTTCTTAAACTGAAAATAAACGCATGAATACAAAAAAGGCGCTAAGTCAAATCACCTGACACATTCAAATTCAAACCAATCACAGACCGGCTACTATAGCTGTATGGTCGGCCTAAAAGAAAGATGGCGGTTGTATGTGGAATTTTTCAATGTTAGTTATCTCCCCATAGATTAGGACCAAATTCCGAACAAACTCTCAAGCTTCCAATGTAACAAGCTTTTTAAATGTTGACCTTTTCTTCGTTTATTTTTCGCACGTTCTTTAAAGAGTCCAAGTCCTTCAAAAAACAAAATGGGTATAAGGTTATCCTAAAACGGAAAATAACTTGTTTTTGTCAACGAACTGGAAATTTGTTAAAACAATTTTTAGACTTGAGGGGGGGGGGTTACTTTACTATATAAATATAGTGCAAGATGATCACCCACCACAGTGCAAGAACCATTTTTTTTTTTATAACCAACCAACTAACTGGGTTTCAGTTATATTTTCCAAAATAGCCACAGGTTTTCAAGAACCATATGATTAAAAAAAAAAAAAATACATACGCTTCTGAGACATGAAAAATAAAAATTTGGGTACTAGTGCAGTGCATTTATTGATCCGTGCTGAAATAATAACGTTATTATTTAAAAAGCCATTCTTAACATGGGGAGGGTGTTTTGTACCTATTCTGTACTTTAACCTTACAATTGAATAAAAAAAAAAAAACTTTAAACTTGGAAATACGATTTTAAAAAATAGCGCGGATCAGTACGTACACTAGCACCAAAATTTGATATACTTTAAAATTAAAAATTAACATTTTAAGGGACAAATTTTACATAAAACACTCGTCCTGGATTGTGTACGGTTTCAGAGTCCCAAATTTCTTAAAGAAAAGAAAAAAAAATCTCGTATACAATTATGTGATTTGTAGTTTTAAAATTAAATTGCAATTTAAGATCTCGCAAAAAGTAAAAATATTTATTCATAAAAATTTTCAACATTGATTTTTTTTAGAGAACGTTTATTTTGCATATATCGTCCTTCAACGTATGTCCGTTAAACTTTTTCCTCTACCATATATTTTTTTCTAACAATGCCAAATTAGAGAACAATCGATATTAAATTAAATCTTCATAAATATTTGTACTTTGTCATGCTTTAAGTTACAACAAAATGTTCAAATTATAAATCGAATAATTGTACTGAATGACTGACATCTTTTAAAAAGAAAATCTTGAACACCGAAAACGTTCACATGTTCAGTAGGTGTAGCTTCTAGCCTTTTCAATTATAATCATCCAGAAAAGAAAACTATCTACAATAACGGATATCACTTAAATTTATTTCAGTATTTTGATCGATACTTTTAACAAAAAATTCCGCGACATATAATTGTTAAAAAATGTGAACTTACTTGTTTGACCTTCACAAGATAGTCAAAAGAAGGATAGTCGCTTCGAAATATCACCGTCAGAAAAATGCTTGTTGTAAGTTTCGTATTTATTTATGAAAATATATTTTGCATATCTCATTCTCCAAATTTTTAAAATAAAATGAATGCAATTGTTTTTCATGTTTTATTTTTAATTCATATTTTTTATTTGTATTTTATATTATTTTAGTTTAAGTTATTTATTTTAGTATTCTATTGTAACTATAATTGTTTCGTATTTATGTATTAAAAAGAGTTTAGCCTTTCATCCTTTATTTATCTTTTCTCGCAATTAGTTTAAACGTGCGGAATCTAAACTTGGGTCAAAAGTTATTTTTATATTTTTAGGTTGGGGATAAAGGGCAAAACCCTTGAGACTCGTCTCTTCCTGCTAAAAATTAGTTTAAAAGAAAGCGGTGAAGAGTAAAATTCAGTTCCTTAAATCTTTTTGCTCACCGTATAAGAAAACTGTTCAAAATGCCGTTGGGTACCAAGTATAGACTTAAAAAAAAAAAAAAAAAATATTTTTAGGGATATTCTGGTATGTTTTGAAGGAATATTACATTTAATATTATCGCCGACAAGTAGTTTTATGAAAATAATACCTTTATTAAACAATTTGAATGGTCAATGTCAAGTTTCTTTCCAACTCCTCCAAAAACTTTAAAATGACGACTTTTATAGGTTTTCGGTGGTGCTGAAAACGAATATCGCATTTAAATTTTTCAAAAAGTGGGGGATCAATTTTCTATATAAATTTAACGTAAAATGAGCTGCCACAACACACCCGCCCCTCCACCGCCCCTAACGTATACAGAATTTTTCTGAGATATTAAACTGCAGAAGCACCTGTTAAAAACTATAAAAGTTCTATAATGAAAAAAGAACGAAAAAAAAGTATGTTTTTGTAAACCGCTCGTGTAAAGTTATTGACAGCGTCCTTTCGGTGGTGCTAAAAACAGATATCACAGTTAAATTTGTTTTACGATATGAAGAAATTACTAGGTGGCCAGAAAGTGGGTGCTCATTTTACGTTAAATTTGTATAGAAAAGGTAATTTTTTCATATCATGAAAACTACTTATCTACCCTAAATTTAAATGTGATATTCATTTTCAGCACCACCGAAAACCTAGAAAAGTCATTTTAAAGTTTTTTGAGGAGTTGAAAAGAAACTTGACATTGACTTATAATTTATTCCATATTTGCACTGGTTGCTATGTTTATGTTTGCGTGTGCTAAAATTAAATGAACGTTCGCAAAAACAAACATGGCGACCAGTGAAAATAATACGGAATAGATTGGATAATAAAGTTATTAATATCATAAAGACTTCTTGCGAGAGACAATTTTAAACGTGATATTCGTTCAAAACAAACTCAAATAGCGTAAAAATCAAAAGTAAGTTGATATGTTGCAATGTATTTCACAACATTTTCACTTTTCTGCTCAAGTGGGGAAAACATGCAATAGCGGCATTTCATGCCAAAAAAGAAATGTTAGCTACGCAATCAGCATGTTTGACTCGCATGCTGTTCGCGTGCGACAAGCGTGATGTTTGCGTGAGACTCACATGTGTCTTATGCGCATAGGTGGATGTAATGTCAATTTTTTTATTTTATCTGTAAACGTTACCTACTCTAGAGCCTCTTAACGTCCAGCTACCCATACCAGTGCCTACTGACGTCCAGTAGCCCTATTCCAGTATCCACTGTCATCTGGTTACCTCCTCCAGTTGCCTACTGACATCAAGCTGTCCCTTTACAGAGGCTGATTTTGATTTACTTGAACCAACCACAATTTCGAATTTGCATTTTATTTCCTTTTTGGCAAATAAAAGACAATCTGTCGTCTTTAAAACGAATTTCAACGTTTGTCATTCTTCTCTTGCTATTGCCATTACCTTTTTACCTTTGTGTCTATGGTCGATTTGCGCATATCCATAACGCCTCCTGACCTGCTGCAACAGGTACTCAATGGCACTTTGAGCACAAAATGAAATGATTTTTGTAATTGGAAATTTATAATTTTATTTTTATTATAAATATTTTTCTCATAATTGGACTGTTTTCTTTTTTCTTTACAAATACTTAAAGGGTTTTTTAATTGCGCTTGTTGGTCCCCTAACAAAAGGAGGGTGGACCTGTAAATTCACCCTTGTCCGTTCATCTGTTCGTCCGTTTGTCTGTCCGCACTTTTCTCAATAACTATGCCTTGGAATTTTTTGAAACTTTGCACAAACATTAAGCATGATATGAATAAAAAAAGTATCAGAATGGATTTTCCGGGTAAACTCCAGTTCTCCCCCGAGGAGTGCTTTCAGGTTAAAATGGCTAAAATTGACACTTTTGTGTTTATTAAAAAAAAATTGATGCCTTGGATTTTTATAAAACTTTCTGAAAAGTTGTAACTAACTGATTTCTATATAATTTTGTTTGTCTATATTTCGCGTGTGCCCCAGTGGCTCTTTTAGGGCTAATAAAAACACTCAATTTTTGGGACTATTTTACCATATTTGTCCAAATTTTCTGTGTATGTCTATTTAGCAGTTTTGCATGGTGCTGAACTCAAATTTAAATATGTTAAGGTCTTGGGGACTTTTGGGGCTAAATGGGGTGGGGGGATGATGGACTTAGTTATTTCTTTTTTTGCATGGTGCAGAACTCAAATTTACATATGTTAAGGCCTAAAACTGCACCATTTGTTAATTTTCACCAAGATTTGACGTCCCCTGAGGACTTTTGGGGCTAAATGCGGGGAGGGGGGTGCTGAACTTAGTCATTTTTTTTTATGCCTCGTTCACTGTGCATTCCCGGGAGACCATGCATGTTTCACTTGTTCAGAACATTTATGTGTTCTTTCATTTATTAAAGTGTTAGGTGAAAGTACAGAATAGTTAAAAAAAAGCACCCTTCCTACCTATATTAAGAATGACTTTCTAAATAATAACATTATCATTTTAGCATGGTGCATAAATTGCATAAGTATCAACATATTAATAGTGCTATCATTTTTAGTTACTATAGGTAAATCGATACTGCTTGTTGCTGTATTTATCTGATTTCATGCTGATAATTGTGGCTCCCCATTGTAGTACGAGGGGTGTTCCAAAAGTAATACCTTCTATTTTTAAACTGAAAATGTTGAAGAGCTATGAAGACAGAAGTGGCACCATTAAAACCTTTTGTGCTCCAGAAATTATTTTTCAACGTAGTCACCACCATTCTCAATGCACTTTTGCCAGCAACGAATGAGAGCCTTGACGCCTTAGTCATAAAAGTCAATGTCTGCCGAGGCAGTTCATTTTTTTTGTGGTTGTGATTATGGTGTTGTGTCAGGGAAATGCTGCCCACATAATGTGTCGTTCAGAGGTTCAAACAAATGGAAGTCTGATGGTGCCAGATCGAGACTATATGATGGGTTAGACAGCACCATTTATCCAAACTTTGACACACATTCTGTGGTCTTCAAATTTGTATATGGCCTGGCATTGTTGTGTTGCAAATGAAATGTTCCCCCTTTTCTCTAGTTTTACATAGGCAATCTAGGCCTTCAGCTTTATTAATGTAATGGTCAGAGTTGACAATCAACTCTTGTTCCAAGAAATCCAAGGATTTCTTGTTCCAGAAGATGGTTCACATCACTTTGCCTACAGATGTATGGGTCTTGAACTTCTGTAGCATATAGTGTGTGTATATATATATATATATATATATATATATATATATATATATATATATATATATATATATATGTTCCAAATAAATGATCTGTAGCATAGCTATGAGTATGTGTGTGTGTGTGTGTGTGTGTGTATATATATATATATATATATATATATATATATATATATAAACTTCTTCCAACTTTCGGATTTTGTAATCCTGTCCATCTTCCTTTATTTTCTTGTAAAGTTCATAAGTTTCTGTTCTTCTGATGAGGGTGGAATATATTCAAAAATTGATATATTAATTACTTGAATGATTTTGTGCTATGAAACAGGTGCTGTCAAGGATTGTGCATTTCAATGTACTTCAAAAAATAAACAGTCAGCTAGTCAATATCTTGAAATTTGGAATATAGAATTTTGTCATTTATTTGTATATGCTCTGTAGTTACATCGAGCTTCATAAATTTAAGAATTGGTATAAATAAAAGGTGAAATATAATTGAATGAACATATTTCACATAAACATACATACATGCATATATTTGTGTGTGTGTGTGTCAAATTAAATGTTGCGTATATAACACATACCAACCGAAATACAAATACATATGTTTATTGAGAGGGTGTGTGGGTGAGTGCGGTATTTACACATATACAAAACACGCAGTTCACAAACATGTCACATAACATTTTATGGACAGTTCTTTGAACATCCTCGTCTGTGTGGCACAGAAAAAAGGAAATATATCTTCTTCCACTGGTCTGTAAGATGCTGCAACATGAAGATTATTTCCCTCTGAAAGAAACACCAGATTCAGGTTGTAATTTCATAGCTTTATTTCTAACTTCTACTCGAAGTTTGCAACATTTATTTTGACTTCTGCATCCTGTCATACTGTGTCCGTTAGCTTCCATGGACCTAAAAATATATTGACCAATTGCAAGTCCAGTCCTCGGTCAACTGACTTTGACTGATCTGTGTTTCATGAATATATGATAACTCGTTTCTTTGTTGTACTTTACGTCACATAACCAGGTCAATTTTATTGTTTATTGTAATTATTATTCCCCAACTTTTAAAACTATTTGGAACAATTTTATTTTGCTTAATTTGCATTCCAAGGTTTTTGTTTATTTTGCTGAACTAAATTTCGACTGTTACATTTTATTTGTAAAATTTTTTTCCATTAAAATATTTCATGTTGAATAACATTTGAATATATCACAATGTATCTTTTGTTTCCTCGCTTTCCTGACAACCTGCCACTACCCCGGAGTCACAATATCCAACACTTCTTCTTTGATGGGGAATGTGAGTGGTGCCATTGCATTGACTGCTATTTGGACTCCAGTTCATAATGGTTACACTACATTTCGTTACCAGTGATAATGAAGTTCAAGAATCTGTCAGTTTTGGCTTCGTAGTGATTCAACAAGTCCTGACAGTAGTTCTTTTGGTCCTGCATGAGCATTCATGGACCTCACCTAGCGCACACTTTGCTATATCCTAGGGATAACAACATCGTTTCCAGTGCACTGACACCAACATTCAATTCTACACGCATTTCATTCACTATTACCTGCTGATCAGCATGGATGAGTTGGTCAAGACATACAGTGTTTTCTGGGGTGGTAGCTGTGCCTGGCTATCCAGAGTGCACTTTGGCACTCACATCTCTGTCATCACTCTGAAATCAATGATTCTATCTCCTAACTGTTTTGACATCAACCACATGAGCTTGATAAGCATTGAATATTGATTGGTTCAACTTTTTCTGCATGGAGAAATTCAATGACACATCTCTGCTTCTGACACATGTTCAGAATAAGGGCTGCTTTCTTAGAGTCTCACGTCGTCAATATTTGTGGCAGAAAGTTTCAGAAGTTCAATCAGTATAATAATGCAATAGGGTGGAGTAAAAAGCAGGAGGCATTATTTTTGGAACACCTCTCGTAGTTATTGCTGTGCATAGCTGATTATTACAGCTCACCTGTTGTCATTGCTGATGAATCTGGATGATGCTAGTATGTCAACATATAGTTGATAATTTCTCCAAATCACATATGCTTCGAATTCACTTTAATATGGAAGTATGGTGCTCCATTAGCTGCTAGTACGATTTGTTTAGCCATTAGTTTATTTTAGCTTTTTATAGATGTACACACAGAAGGTTCTGGAATATTTTTCCTTATGTATTTATTATGTTGTGATTAGGTCACATATGTATACTTCATTTCGTGTTCTGTCATCAAGCTGATAAGATCTCAAATTGCAATCAGTTTGAACAGGGGCAAAAGGTAATAAAACCTTTGTAGCCTCAAAAAAAAAAAAAAAAAGGAGATAAATCCTTGAAGAACTGCTTCTTGAAACAGAACAGATACTACACTTTGATAATTTGATACTATTCTTTTTTAATGTTGATATTTCCTATAGGACTTTCGACAAAACCAGTATAACTAATTAAATTCATTTAATTGATAAAAAATATTGCAAATTACGTTTTAATTATTTTCAAAAGACACAAATATTTGTATGATTCTTTAGACTACTATCATATAGGAAAACCGTTTTGAGGATGCTAGGTCTCTTTGATGTTTATGAAGATGGTGATGATGAACACATAAATAAATTAATATATAAATAAAAACAATACATGTCCAACAGAAACGATACGTATAATGGGTAGACCAGGTCGCAATCTTCTGTTAAAAAAAAAGTAGATCGCAACTGAGGTCTGCCCATTACACATATCGTTTCTGTTGGACATGTATTGCTTTTATTTATGCATTGATTTATTTATGTGTTCATCATCACCATCTTCATAAACATCAAAGAGACCTGGCGTCCTTAAAATGGTTTTCCTATATGAACTTTTTAACAGAAGATCGCGACCAAGGTCTGCCCATTGTACCTATTGTTTCTGTTGGATATGTTTTGTTTTTATGCATTAATTTATTAAGCAGGGTGAAAATTATTTCACCAACAGAAGAAGTAAGGTGCCTCCTTCCCTCCACTAGCCTGTGAGAGATCCTTGGGCAAGGTTGAGTATCCACTTTAGCCCTCCGATCAGAGTTACGTGTAGCCAATCCCCACTTACCCGTGGTAAAAACTATTTTGCTAATCAAGGTTCTGGCTATGGGCGAGAAATCACCACCCTAGAAAGTAACTGACATCCTGCTACCTTGTGGTCTAAGTTCTTTTCTTGAGCCAAAGGATATGGGTAAGGTCCCTGATAAAAAACTTGGAGGATCAGCATCACATAGTACCGGTATGTGAAAACAACTTGGTGATGGTGAAATACTGACCCAGCTATGGGCTAAATAGTAACAACCTATGGGACATCCCCACATAAGCGGACTTCTAACACACTGGATTTCTGGCAGGACGCTGCAGCCAACCAGCGAGCCAGTCGTCACAGCTCACGTACGTGCCACTGGAACACTCTGAGGGCGGTCAAGATAGTGGAATAGGGCTTGTGCCCCCCCTTACACTTGCAATTTCATTTTGCACAGGTATCTTATACATCACTCACATCCAAGACCTGCGATGATGGGATAATGGGTAACGGGAGTAGGCTCCGGATAGAGCTGGAAGTCTCTAGCTTGTGTTCTGCCTGTTAGGTGGCCCTGGCAAGATGGGTGCTGAGAGTTTGGGACCAGAACAGCATCTCTCTTTGGTCCTACAAGGGTAACTGAGCAGTCATGTTCAGGAACTGCATTGCTTACATCCAAATGGAGGAGGAGCCCGGAAAAGGTGGCCTTAACACTGTCTGTCCAACATTTCCCAGGTGAACAACCACATCCACCTGGGACATCCCACTTGCGGTCAAAACATAAAGAATAGCAAACAGTGACCTCTGACAGTTGCTACCTGGAAAGTCAGAACCCTTCTAGATGCTCTTACAGAAAATCGCCCATGGCATTGCACCACCCTAGTTGCCATGGAGTTCGCTCGCTACAGCATTGACATCACTGCCCTTAGTGAGATGAGGTTTGCTATTGAAGGGTCATTTGAGGAGGTCGGTGAGGGCTACATCTTTTTCTGGAAAGGTCTCTCGGAGGATGCTCGTCGCATTCATGATGTCAGCTTTGCTTCGCCATCTACCCAAGACACCAACTGCCATCGATAAACGTCTTATGACCCTACAGCTTCCACTGACCAGGAATCATTATACCACCCTGATCAGTGCCCATGCTTGACTTGGAGGAGGACATGAAAGACCGTTTCTATGACAACCTCACGGCTGTCATCAGGAACACCTCAGGCAGCGATAAGATCATTCTGTTGGGCGATTTTAGCAAAAACCATAATATATGGCAAGGAGTCATTAGACGACATGGAGTTGGAAATGTAAACAGAAACTATTACTATTACCAACACCATCTTTCAGCTACGTGACATGTATAAGACGTCCTGGATGCACCTAACATCCAAACACTGGCATCTTATCGATTTCATCATTGTCAGACACTGTGATTTGTGTGACATGCTCTTGACCCATGCCATGCGTGGTGCTGAATGCTCCATTGATCACCGCCTGATTCGCTCAAGTCTACCTCGGCTTCTGCCCGTTGGCAATTCGACTTGTCTTCTCTATGGGATCTGGCAATCTCAGCCAAATTATGTGATGCCATCGCAGAGTCCCTCCCTGCCCCCCCCCCACTGCTGTCTCAGCAGTGACTACTACTACTCTCACAGCAGAATGGCAAGAAATCTCAACCACTCTTCATGGTGCCTCAGAAGCCATCCTTGGCTACTCTAAGAGGCGACAAAAGGACTGGTTCAATGATTGTGCAGGGGACATCGGATCCCTCATATGTGAGAAAAATGCCGCTCATGATGCCCTTCTTAGAAATCCAGCATCTTCCACACTCTGCGAGTGTTTCTCCTCCCACCATGCCATGATGTAGCAAGAATTGTGTCACATGGAGATTGAATGGTGGCTGAAGAAGGTTAGGAAGATCGAAAGCCATGCGAACCTTGGTGACGTCCACGGTTTCTATAAGTTAGTAAAGATGATCCATGGCCCCAAGAAATGCTCCATGCATCATGTGAGTAGTAAGGATGATGCTCTCATGAAAGAGAAGAGCAGTATCCTAGAAAGATGGGCTGAACACCTGTGGGAGCTGCTTAATAAGATCAATGCCACTGATCCCTCCATTGTCGATGATCTTCCCACTCTGCCATCCATTCCTGTGCTGTACAACCCACCATTCCTCAGTGAAGTGAAGGAGGCCATTCACAGCCTAAAAAACAAGACAGCATATCCGCTGAAATCCTCAAGTGTGGCAGAACTGATCTCCTCCTGCATCTCCATCAGTTCATTCTGGATTGCTGGTCAGCAAAGTGAAAGGATGCTAACATCATCCTCATCTACAAACGTAAGTGTTACTGTGCTGATTGTGACAACAGCCGAGGCATCTCTTTCCTCTCTGTGGCTGGCAATTGGCTAAGATCATGCTTACTCGACTTCTGAAGACTGTTGTCGATCTTGTCGTCCCAGAATCACGATGTGGCTTCTGTCGAGAGCATAATACCACTGATATGATTTTCGTTGCTTGTCTCCTCCAGGAGAAGTGTTGTGAACAGCATTCTGAGCTCTATTTGGT
The DNA here is from genome assembly GCF_053919585.1 of Euprymna scolopes. Taxonomy (NCBI): domain Eukaryota; kingdom Metazoa; phylum Mollusca; class Cephalopoda; order Sepiida; family Sepiolidae; genus Euprymna; species Euprymna scolopes. The sequence goes on from NC_136484.1 coordinate 72,736,920, forward strand.
ATTCGTAGATTTAACCAAGGCCTTCGATACCGTGAACTGTTATGGAACATTCTCCGGAAGTTTGGCTGCTCTCCTACTTTCTTGTTGGTTCTCCAGTAGTTTCACACTGGCATGTGTGCTTGTGTTATCATGTCAAGTGCAAAATTGGACACTTTTGCCATAAATATTGGTGTGAAGTAGGGATGCATCTTGGCTCCGGTCATTTTCAACCTGTTTCTGGTTGCCGTCACTTTGGTTTGGTGCTGTAACCTTTAACCTTATGATGCTGTTGCTGTCCAGTACCATCTTCAACCTGAAACGTTTTCAGGCGAAAACTAAAACTTCTGAAGAGCTCATCTTCAAATTACAGTATAGCGATGATGCTGCATTCACTAGCCATACCTCCAGCTGACTTCAACACAGTCTTGACATAGTCTCCAACACCTACCATTGAGCTAGCCTTCTTATCAACACCAAGAAGACGAAAATCCTGCCAAACGTGTCTCAAACTGATGCTTCCACCTTCACTGTAAACAGTATCCCTCTAAAGAATATCAGTAGCTTCACATATCTTGGCTCCACTCTCTCATTCTCCTGCGACCTTCGCAATGAAATTCAGTGCAGCCTTAATCTTGCCTCTTCTGCTTTTGGCCACCTGAATGACCGAGTGTTTGCCAACCGCAATCTCAGGACCCATACAAGGGTCACTGTGTACAACAGTCGTCATACCCACCCTCCTGCATGGTTCTGAGGCATGGGTTCTGTATCGCCATCACATCAGGTTGTTGGAATAATTTCACATAGACGACTACAGTAGATCCTCGGCCTCCATTAGTGGCACAAGGTGTCCCATTCAGAGATCCACAGAAGAGCTGGATTTGCCCCTCTGGAGTCACTCTTTATCTGTTGTCAGCTTCGATGATTGGACTATGTCATCAGGATACCCTCAAACAGACTACTTCGAAGAGTTCTCTTTGGTCAGCTCGCTCACGGCCGACGAAACATAGGCTGCCCGAAGAAACACTACATACTGCATCAAGCTCACCCGCAAGTGCTGCAATATCCTCGCCAATCTTTTGGAGACTTTGGTAGCAGACAGAGACACATGCCACTCTACATGTGATAGCAGGATGGTCTTCTTCAACACTCAGCATGAGCAAATAGCAACGGAGCCACACTGAGACACCGACAAGTAGCAGCCACCCACCATCAAAACCCAAATCCTGTCTTCCTGTGCGTGCTCTATCTGGGCAAAGCAGTGTAGATCACGCATTGGGCTTCACAATCATCAACACAGAGTCAATTAAAAAAATGAATGATGAAGAAGACGTCACTATTCACATGGATGGACTACCATAATTAAATAACTAAGACTACTATTCTCTTTCTTTTTGAGTGTGATTCTCACAACATTACCCACCAGCATCAGATTATCTTGCCAAACTCTGGAATCTTTCTGTCTGACTTGGAAATTTGTATGGAATTTCAAATGAAACTCTTTATTTAATCCATGAGAGTTAGATGCTATTGCTTCATCAGCCATGGTAATTCGCAGTTGTATTCTTCATATTGCCCGCATTGACCAGAAAAGTATCGCTTAGAAATGAATTTTACTTTATCCATTATACCATGGGTCCTTGTGTTGTAAGTAAAATACTCAAGATGAGAACAGCAGTCCAAATAATCTAAATCATCAATCTTCATCTCAAAAATTCAGAGCCACAAAAATCATTATCTGTCCCCAAATCCAGAAATGAAAAAAATAAAAAATAATTTTAAAATAAAAATAAAATAAAAGGGAATTTTTTTTATTTTTCTATTTCATATGTTAACAGTTGAATTTTACTGTTTGCATCGAAAATAAATGTTACATGCACTAAAACATGTATGGGAGGGGGTTTTGAGGTATGTAGTCTAATTGGCTTGAAACTGGCATGTGTGCATGCTTTGAAAATTATTATATTTTCGCCAGTTTTTTTTTTGTTTATGTATAAAATAAGATCATGAAACTATTTTCATATGCACAATAACTGCAACAGTGTAGGAATGAGGCAAACCGGTCATGGATGTTTAAACATGGATTAAACATGCACACATCTTCTTATGTATATATGTCAAATAAGCTGTGAAAAATTTAACAATGTTTCTGTTACAATTTACCACACCTCAATAAAACAAAATGGTGGCTGCTTGGAATCTACAAAACTTTTTTTAATTCCACTTGTAATAGCAGGCAAAAAGTTCTTCAACTGGAAGCATAATAAACGAGCAAAAAAAGTGTTTTTCACAGAATACTCAAACATTGTCCAGGTATTTAATTCAATTCTTTTTAACTCTCCACATGTGGATTTTTCTTTTCTTTTTTTTTGTGTTCGATTAACTGGCATTTTCAACTGCTACTACTACTTCCTTTAATAACTTAGTGTATTAGACGAACAACTGAAAAGCCTAACATTTAATAGCATCAAAACATTTCTATATTACTCAGAGGTATGAAGCTTTTCTTTATGTAAACATAAAATTGCCAAATGATACTAGAGAAGTTCACAGCTTGCAATTGAAAATTGACACATTACCAGCATCTACATTTCATTTGCTTGTTTTCTGAATATAAAAAATAAACAAGAGACAAGAAACTGATAACATACAACGACACTCCAATAGAATGTTATGGTAGCATCAACATACCATGTAAATACAATGAATCAGACTGGCACCACAGCAATTTCTATATTGTAGATGTGCAAGGGCCAGCAGTTCTAGAACTACCCTCGCTAGATCCACTCAAATTAATTATCATTTATAGCACCATTAAAAAAGATGGATCCAGATCGTTTCAATAAAATTGGCTTCATGCCAGGGTCTGTGAGACTATTGATCAAGAAAAGCATCTAACCACACATTAATGCACCTAGAAAAAAACCGATTGCCCTAAAAGACAGCATAAAACAGGGACATAAGATGATAAAAACCCTATCATCAGAAAGGTGACAGAACTAAGAGACTGGGTTTCAAGCTTAGCATACTAACGTAAAAACAGATGGAAGTCTGAGAATTTGTGTAGACCTAATACATCTGAATACAGCACTTAAAAGACCACACCATGCCACTCTTACAGTAAACGAGCTAATGCACCATTTTACAGATATTTTGTTTTAAATTTGATGCTAAAGCTGGTTATTGGTCCATACACATGGACAGCGAATCTCAACTGCTAACAACATTCCAATCTCCTTACGGTAGATACTGTTTTTCAGAGATTGCCATTTCGATATAGTGTATCATAAAACATTTTTCAAATGAAGATTGATCAAATACAAGTTAATGGCTGCTGACGTTGTTGTCTATAGCAAAGCAGATCATGACCACAATAAGATTCTACACAGGCTTATGTAACAAGCTGCGTATAATGGTCTCATGTTGAATTCAACAAAATGTAAAATTAAGCAAAAAGCATATTTTTCTTTGGGATGATCTGTAGTGAAAATGATGCCAGCCAGACTCAGAAAAACTTACATACAAAACATGTCATCTAAATACAATGAATCAGACTTGCACAATAACATTTTTGATCAATTTGTCAAGTTTTTATTTTTCTTTCTTTAATAATAGAGATAAAAGCAAAACTTGTAAGAAACAGCTTCAAGTACTTTTAGGTCTTCTTACATACTTATCACCTTCCATTCCTAACCTGGCTGACAAAACACATACATTGAGGACTGTTAAAGAAAGACGCACCCTTTCTTTGGAAAAAACATCACAAAAAATATTTTCAAAAACTTTAAAAAAAGAATCAGGCAAGACTCCACACTAACATATTTTAACACAGCTGAAATACCAGTACAACAAAAATATGCATGTTTGAAACAAAAACCCCATTGCATATGCATCAAAATCTCTAACAGACACTAAGAAGCATGCATAGAAAGGCAACTTCTTGCAATTGTTTTTGGTGTCAAAAGATTCCATACATACCTACGATAAGGATGTAAATGCAAAGTACTCACTGATCATAAACAACTCGTCATAATGCTACAGAAGTCACTAACTAGTGCATCTCCTAGACTACAACGAATGATCAAATTACAGGAATACCAGATGCAAATACAGTTTATACCAGGACAGTAAATGACTCTTGATGATACTATGAGCTGTCTCCTCAACACAGACGACACTGATACAGTTGATCTAGATGATCGTGTCGATCTGGTGAGATTCAAGAGTGAGTGCCTGAATGAGATAAGAAAGGAAACAAAAGCCAATCCAATACTTGATCATCTACAAAAAATCATAAGATGCTCAGACTCAATTGAGGAAATACTGCCAGTAATACAGTCATACTGGTCATGCAGGAATGAACTATCTGACAATGATGGTAGCACCATGAAGGGTCAAGGATTATTATTCCTGAAACCCAACAGAAAATTATTTTAGATCAGCTGCATTACAGCCATCAAGGTGTTGAAAAAACATTTCTTCAAGTCAAAGATGTCATACACTATGAGAAAATTAATTTTGATATAGAAAACATAATCAAGAAATGTTCAATTCTTACCAGCAAAAAACAAAGGAAACTTTGCAACCACATGGCATCCTCAGCATCAAGAATACCTAATACATGCTGATTACTACAGTAAATTTCCAATTATATGGAACATAACTGTCCTGACTACAAATGCTCATCTCATCAATGAAACAGATTTTCTCTGCACATGATATTACCACCAGACTTGTTAGTGACAATGGATCACAATATTCCAGTGAAGCATTCAAAGAATTTGCTCAACAATGGCAATTCAATCAGATAACATCATCTCAAAAGTTCCCAAAATCGAATGGTTTTATTGAATAACAAATTCAAACAGCCAAAAGAACATTAACTAAGACAAAACAAGCAGAAAGAAATTCTAACTTAGCAATGCGGTGCCAACGAACAACACCAATCATCCACAAATGTCCAAACCCAGCTGAACTTTGAAACAATCACCTTATGGGATCAAACATAATTGGAAAAATTCCAAAGCGAAGATTTGCCAATCCTGACCATATCCATGAACATAGACAGAATATGCAGAAAATTTATCATGACAGAACAGCTCATGATTTACCAGCACTTGTCCCTGGACAATATGTACGTATGCTGGATAACCAAACAGGGAAATCAGAACCAATAATGCTTCTGAGTAAATGTGTAGTACGGAAATCGTACATCCTTCCACTACCATATTGATATTCAAAAATATGAAACAGGGTCCGAGTAGAAGTAAATGGAACATCCACACATAAACAGGTTCATTTCATCACAAACTGGACACATTAACGCAAAGAATATCTCACATCAATTCATCGAAATTCAAAATCATAAAATCTTGTTAAAGCTGTGTTGCAATTGTTGTATGTACCGCTGCTACATGCAGTCTCATGACTGACTTATATTCTTGTTTCAGCATCTCATAATGTTCATCATTTATTCATTAAAAAATTATTTGGATGCTGTGTTAGTCAATTTTTAGGTCATTCTATTTCACCCTATTTGAAACCCCCACCTCTATGAGACATGGATTGCTTATACTAAGATAAAAAAAAGACTATTTAGACAAATTAGATTGTTTGTTATTAAAATTAAAAGCCATAACAGTTTTAATTTAGCGATAATAAAAATGTTATTTCAGAAACTGAAATATGACAGTAATTATCAAATTCTAACAATGTGTTGAAAAAACATGTCTTCATAAGACATGTATAATGTGTTCATGTGATATTTGTTTTAGTACTAGTGCACTGCATTTGAATTTAGATTATGCAGGCTACTGTTCTCATTTTGAGTGTTATTTTCACAATGCTTCGGTAGATGTACCCTCCAACCTTCTTCAGGTGTATTTTGCTGAACTTTCTGTCAAACTTCTGTGCAAAGTTTAGAATCTGTGCAAAATTTACAATGGAACCCTTGGTTTAATCCTCAGGGATAGCATACTCTCGTTCCATCAGCCATGACTGAATAGAAGTTTGCAATTGTATTCTTAGTATCGCCCACACTGTTGATTGAACCTTCAACCTCCAAAAGAGTGTCACTTAGAACAGAATTTTACTTTCTACATTATCTATTACAACACGTACTCAAATAAGACAAAATATTAAAAAACCTAATACATTGGATTTGTATGACAAACGAATTAATTAAGGCATGAGTCAGCTTACTATGTGGTTTCCTGGCCAAAAAGAATAAGAATTTAGCTGGCACTCCTTTTGTCATTTTATTGCATTCGTCATTTTTTTCCGTGTATCTAATATTCACTTTGGCAATAATGAAGTACAATTAAATTTGAGAGAATGAAACATTTTATGAAACGAATGGTCCAGCTGAAAAATTGCTTTGTTATTTTAACAAGAAATATTTTGGGACAAATAGATTAGCTTGTGATTTTTTTTGTAGGTGACACTGTGTTTTCACCTTTCATTAATTCTATACTAAAGATAATTATACTGTGGGGGATATGAAATGAATGCTAATAAATTTCCATTTGAAACCTCTATAAGATGTTAGATGGCTGTGATACTTTTTTTATTTTTTTTATTTTGAACTCTTTAGTTCCAAGCTGGCCTTGTAGCAATGTATGATACCTATAATGAATCCATGGACTATGTTATAACTTTTTTTGCTATCTCTGTTTAGATCGCCAATACCTCCAAAGTACAATTTAATGGCTGTTCAATGACAATGCCAATTCTCTTATCTTCTTCCACTGTCGTTATAGTCGCCATTTAATTAAGGAATGATTCAGCTTACTATGTAGTTTTCTGGCCAAAAAGAAAAAGAATTTTTCTTCCACTGTCGTTATAGTTGCCATTTCGTCTAGTGTTGGCTTCATCTTCTTTGTCCACTCTGGCCATGGTTCAGTGGAGCTAGCTGAAATAAACTTTTCTTCAGACAGAAATGGATATCAAAATGCTCGTTTTGAGTTTTAGTTTATTTTTGGAGAAAGAAATAGTTAATACATGAGAGAGAGAGAGAGAGAGAGAGAGAGAGAGAGAGAGAGAGAGAGAGAGAGAGAGAGAGAGAGAGAGAGAGAGAGACTAACTTGTATTAATTAGTTAACTAACTTAACACAAATGAATGGACACACTGAATAAAAATCTTAAGAGGAACATTTCGTGCTTAATAATTATCAAAATTTTCTTTCTTCTTTTCATTATTGGCCAAATGCCTGTCACAATGTCCCATGAGCAAACTCGCATTATTGGCAATGTGCCTAGCGTGCTTACCAATGCAAAGTCATAAAAAAAAACTTATTTCCTTTCAACTCGACAGACAAACTGTACAGCATTACTTTTATAAATATCTTGTCTAACTCATTTGACTTCTTATTCTGTGTTTTGCTTACAGGTCTTTATGATTCAGTTTCTGAGAAACAATCTATTTTGCAGATTTGATGTCATCATGGCCTGCACTGCTCGCCTGACTCAAAAGTTCATTATATGTCACTATTTGCCTATAGGGCCACCCCTAAAGTAACACTTACAAAACATTCTGAAGATTATACTTTGTTTCCATATTTATTTTTATAAACAGTTTATAATTAATATTGTATACGATTCATATGCAATTTGATTTTCCTATTTTCTTATATATAAAATATAGTTTTCTTTATATTATTGTTATTGTGACTTTCTTCTCCCAGATGACATTAAGTATCCCGAATGATCCAGTCGGTGATGTCATGGACATTAACGATAAGCCTTTCGTCATGTAAGCCCAAGTTATTTTTAGAATTTCAGCATGCAAACGAGAAGCTATCTAGTCAAATTAACCCTTTCATATTAAATACCTTGGCTGAGTCACGTGCAAGAGATTGAAGATTTAAGGAATCAGTCTGAAGTCAGCCATGGAGGTGTGAACTTCGATCCCCAGCCGACTACTCATAAAACAGAGGCACTAAATGAACAAATATTTCGCTTCATATAAAATGAATTTGTGAATCTGAAAAACAGCGCAAAGCGATAAGAATGTTTTCCTTCCCAGAAAGCAAAACGAAAAAGGACTTTTGTTAAAAGTTATGCTATCAGTGTGTCATGAATTTGATTTATGCAAGGAAGGCCAAAGGCCATGTTATTCGAGTATTGTGAATTTGATTTATATGAGGAAGGCTCAAGACCATGTTATTTGACCATCATATATCCAACACACCCAGGGAAGGCATCATGCCGGCATGTAATTAACCACACAAGGACTTTCTCTATCTGGATATGCAATCAAAGAAAAGGTTGGTGGAGAAATTATTTTTCTTTGTTTAATCTCAGTACTTTTATCTCTTTTTCAGAAAACCTGTTAGACTGTGATTTCCTTCTGAAAATATAACTCGAACTTATCATGACTATAATATTGACACATCTCAGCACATGTGGTTACTTCAACTTTGACAGCGATTAGGTATATTATTTTATTTCTCTTTTTCTTTTTTCTTTCTCGAAGATGTAATATAGAATTGTGCCCTGCAATCCAGAACTTTGATTGACACTTCCTTCTCATCACCATTGGAACTTTATTATTTTTTCCTTCCCTTTTTTCTTCTTCTTCGTTATTTGATTTATTTTACAAAAAATAAAAACCAACAAAACATAAAATACATGTTTGTCTTCGGATCTGTGTTCTTATTCCATTTGCTTCTGCTTTATATTTGTGCATGCCGATATTAACCTGCCAGTAACATTTTTAATCATAACTCAGGGAATATAGTTTGATGTCATTTAAAGATCCCCCCCCCTGGTTTCAGATGATAGAGAGAAAACGGGATGGCACATCTTTGCTAGTAGAACTGTAGGGACACAAGTCAAGAAGCCACTTCCTTGGCTATACGACTCTCTCGAGCGGCTTACCAGAGAGGTGAGGAAGCTGAGTGTGGCCAGATCACAATCACCCAGACGCCGCTACAAGAGCCGTTCGCCATCCCCACATCACCACCGTCACTCTAGCAAGCCAGGACTACGATCATACTCGTTTTGGCAAGGACACACGGCGCTGTACAATGCCGTGTTCATATTTGAACCAGGGAAACGATTGTCTGAAGAACTGAGCACGGCACATTCTCCACAGACCTCCCGCAACTGTGCCTATTTTATCACTGACTAGGAGTCAGTCCCAAGCGCGTTGCTTGGTTGATACAGGAGAAGCTTGCAGCATTTGGCCATCGAAACTCCTTACCGAGAAGCCACCAGTTTCGCCCATCACACTGCAAGCGGTAAATCACTCGTCTATTCCCACGTGCGGTCAAATTTCTCGTTCCCTTGACTTGGAATTACGTAGAAACTTTACGTGGGTTTTTACGATAGCTGATTTGCCCTATCCCATTATAGGCGCTGACTTTCTGCATCACTTCAACCTATTAGTTGACATATGCAGACAACAGCTGATAGATGCTAATACGGAACTTTCCATCAAAGATTCAAAACCGAACTTCACATCTATCGGCCCTGTATTTTTCATCGCTTCTGCCGATGATCCATATCATATATTATTAAACTCCTACCCAGAGTTAACTAACTTGAATTTTGTTGTGAGTGAACCACCTCACTCAACAGCACCAACAACAACTACAACCTCCTGCATATTTTTCGAGGCAGCTGAAACCGGCAAAACAACGTTACAGTACGTTTGGCCGCAAACTCCTGGCTATGTACCTCGCAGTGAAACACTTTCAGCATTCACTCGAGGGCCAACAATTTGTGATCTACACTGATCACCGTCCACTTACATTTGCACTGTGTGCTAAGCCAGATAAATATTCACCTTGCAAAACTCGTCACTTGGATTTTGTTTCGCTATTATCCGACATATCTCTGGGGAAAAGAACACTGCGGCAGATGCTTTATCCGGTCTCCCTATTAATTCTCTGTCTTCACATTTGGATATCGATTTACAACAAATGGCCTTAGACCAGCAAAGTCTGGACATGTTGGATCTGTCGTCACCTGAATTCGCAACTTGCAAATTTGCATATCTGCCCGTGCCTACTTCGGACATGCAGATCATATGTGACACTTCAACAGATTTACCTAGACCGTTTGTTCCCATGACTCATCGTAGAGCTGTCTTTGGCACACTACACAATCTGGCCCACCCCGGATGCAAAGCCACAGTGAAACTGATTACAGCTAGATTTTCTGGCCTAATATGAGGCATGACATCACTGGCTGGACACGTTCCTGCATTTCCTGTCAGAAGTCAAAGGTGCACAACCATATCCGTGCACCCTTGGGAACATTCAGCACTCCAGATGCTCGGTTCAGCCATGTTCACATTGATCTGGTTGGACCATGGCCAGTCAGTCAGGGATTTATCTCCTGGCCTGCAAAGACCGTTTCACACGGTGGCCTGAAGCTATTCCCCTTAAGGACATTTCGGCTGAATCTGTAGTGCGAGCCCTTATATCAGGCTGGATATCACACTATGGAGTCCTCACAACAATTACCACAGACCGTGGAGCACAGTTTGAATCCCACCTGTTCCAGGAACTTTCCAGGATTTTAGGGATCAAACGTATTCGAACAACAAGCTATCATCCAGCTTCAAACGGGATGATAGAATGCTTCCATCGACAATTGAAAGCTGCCTTACGTGCTTACCCTGACCAACAGCGATGGAGCGAATACATGCCTGTTGTCCTTCTTGGCTGTCATGCAGCTATCAAAGAGGACCTGGGATACTCTCCAGCCAAACTTGTCTATGGAGTACCTCTATTGCTGCCAGGTCAGATGCTGATCCCGATAGAACTAGGATTGTCAGATCCAGCTCTGTTTATAAACAGACTACAAGCTTACTTTATTAAGCTCCCACCCATGAAACCTAGGGAGCAGACGATAAAATCTTTGGTCCCCCAAAGATATTTCTTCATGGACACGTGTTTCTTAGAAAAGACTGTGTAAAAGCCCTTCTAACACCGCCTTATACTGGTCCTTATCGCGTGTTATCACACACTTCTAAACTTTTCCCTCTGGATATTAGGGGCAAAAAAGAAACAGTATCTGTTGACAGTGTGAAAAGAGCTTTTCTTGACTCAGAAACACAAGACACACATATCCCACCTACATTCACACAACATACACCGGAAGTGAATACTGAAAATGACAACTATGTCACTACTACACGTAGTGGCCACTGTGTACATTGGCCCAAAAAATTATGCAAAACTTTGTATATTTAAACCCCTGTAAATTCGATTTCTTTTTTTTTTTTTTAAAAAAAGAAATTTTAGCTGGAACTTTCTATTCTCATTACCCCTTTATATATTCTTTCTTTGGCAATATAAACTTCCAGACATTACGTTGCCTTGTGTTCTGTATTTTTGTAAAGACTGCTACCTTTTATTTTTCATCAGCTTTTCACCTAAGCAGGGGGTGATTTAACTATTTACTATAAGCGGATCAATGCCCAGTGCCAAAGTGATTCGGCCACACTGACCAATCAGTTGGCAGGGCGCATTGATTTGAGCTGTCCCCTTAAGGACTATTTTTAGCCCTTTGGGATCTCAGCTGCTCGCCAGAGAGACGCCAGCAAGCGACCTATACAGACCTCTCTCACTCACCCTTCTCACTGCTACTTGTTGACGACTGCAGTTTGATGGCAGACGACACCTTTAAATAGACATTTACACTTTCTTTCTTTCTCTTCAGTCTGAGATACAATCACGCCTTTTCTAAATAAACTCTTTATTATTTGTTTTGTTAAAAGCAATGTCGTTTGGCCTTAGGTTTATTTAAGTAATTATTAGGAGAGAAATGTACAACATTTCCCTCCGATAGAACTTTTTACTCACCTTCGTGCAGATTTCTGAGCAAAAAAAATGTAATATTATTACTATTATTATCTGTGTTCGTTACAACTCTACTTTCAACCGAGTCGTTGTTTGTTTCGTTCACCACACTCTTTTCTTCTACCTCTTCTTTTACACACATCCGTTCGTTTTTGTGACTCAAAATCGTCTCTCTTCCCGCTTTTCTCTCCTCGTTATTTATCGAATCAGGGTACAAGATTCTCCGAGATTCCACGAGACTTTTTTCCACATAAACGCATGCGGGCGCCATCTTGATTCTTAGTTTGTGCTCTGCAGGCACAAATGCGCAGTCTCTTTAATGCTAAGCCACTTTCTCCACACTCCCCCCTGATCTCATGATCACAGAGACGACAGGGGGGTGGTGATCGCCGCCGTCGGGTGCTTCTACGAAGGGGGACAGTGCTGCTCTCGTCTTTGCGTGCGCTCTCATCCACCGCCTAATGGTCGGGGAAGGCTTCATCTCCGTGGAGGGTACTGATATCAGAGTCACTGCTTGATAGGGATGGTGCAAACCAAAGCGATGGCCCACTCGTCTCAGAGTCAGAATCACTCTCATCGTCCACTGGAGGTGGTACATGTGTCGCCGGCCGTAGGTCCCTAACGTGACGGGGTACGCCATCAACCTGGACACACTGCTGACTCACCACATCGGTCACTGTGCCTCGTTTATACTTGTCAGTACATCGGTTTCCTGGCGGCTTCACCCAAACAGCATCCCCTTTGGCATATCGATTCCGTTCTATCTCAGTGGCCACAGTTGTATCGGGGTGGATTCCTTTTTCTCGGACACGGTACTGATAGATTGCGTTTGCAGGCGCCGTTCCTGGAGAGACGCCATCCTTTGGCATGAGATTATACCAGTACACAGCTTCTGCGATGGTGCACTGCTTCCTGGCTGCAATTGTTTTGATGTTGCGATGGCTTCTCTCAGCTATACCATTGCCAGAAGGCACATAAGCGCATCTAAGCCGCAGCCGCACACTCCATTCTTGTAAGAACTGCCTCATCTGATGGCTGCAAAAGGCTGGGTCGTTGTCCATCAGCACTTCATCGGGCGCACCTCTTTCACAGAACACAGAACACGGATGACAGCTGGCGAATAATGTTACAAGAGTCCTGGCGCCCGAGGAGTCTCCAGACTGCGAAACGTGTAGGCCCACAATCGATGAGGGTAAGGAAGTGGTTGCCAATGTAGTGTGTGATGTCCATGCCCACTCTCTGCCACTTACCACTCACTCCTAACTCCCCTTTCTTCCATCGTGCTGGAGCTGGGTCGATGGATTGGCAGGCCTCGCAACTTCCCACCACTCTTTGGATATCTTTTTTTCCTACTCCTGGATCAATCATCTTGACAAAGTACAGTGTCCGCTTGATGCCAGGATGTCCACACTGTCGATGAATGTCTATGATGCGCGCTGCATCCACATTACACACAACTGCTGCACATGTGTTTTGCAGATTATCAGCATCTCTCCGAGCACCAGCCAGAAGCCATCGTTGAGGGGCTCTTGTCAAAGCATCTGCTCTGTTGAGCGCAGACCTGATCAACACTACGTCCACGGCCAGGTCGTACTCTGTGATGGTGTCGACCAAGGTGGCAAGCCGTCTTCGAATTAACATCTCACTCGATGCTCGTGTCGTCAGCCGTGCTCTTCCACTTAATGCATCGGTTATCCACCGATGAGTGAATGCCGAGTCAGTCATAATATGTAGAACCTTGGCGTGCCATTGAAGCGCCAAGTTAACGCCCTTCAATGTGGCATCAAGTTCGGCCAGGTTTATGTGCCTCGAATCATTCTCTGGCCGAAGCCAACAGGCATCTTCAATAATGGAATCATTAATTGCAAGGGCAACTCCAAGGGCCAGTGAACTAGCATTCACCCAGACCGTGAACTCATTCCCGCTGACGCACCACTTTCCCTGAACGGGGTCATCACTGGTCACTCTGCACACAGTCTCTGTCAACATGCTCCTTAGAGTGACATCGTGTACTGCATCGTCCCATCCCGACGACACGGCTGTTGCACGTCTCTTTATGGCTGCCACGGCCACCCTGAGCCAACCGCACACAGGGAAATGGCCTACCATTTTTCCACAAAGCGAAAACACTGTTCGTCGAGTGATGTCTGCTGGGACCTTGGGAACGTGACTTCCTCTTCTCCAGCAAAGTCCCTCCTTGCTATTGCGCACGTGCAGGCCGAGAACTTTTGCTCCATCGCACAGACGCTCTGGTTCCTTACATGTCAGTCCAAAGCTTTCAAAGTGCGTTCTAACCGATTGCGCTGACATAAGGTTTTCATTGACGGATATATCATCGATGTATGAGGATGTTGCCTGTTGCACTGCCTCATCTTGCTGCCGGATAGCATGCATGATTGCTGTCATAATGCCTGGGGCCACATTTAGACCGAACCCTAGCCTGGTTAGACAATATCAGGTTCCTCTAATTTCCACAGTCTGAAATGGTCACAATTTCTTCTCAATGCGTATTTGCAGATAGGCCCTGCGTAGGTCCAGAGTTGCCACGTTCGATCCCTGCTGTCGCCACTCCCTTAATTTGAGTGCACACACATCAGCCCTTGCTGTATATGGGTCGACATGCTCATTGAGCTCACGGTAGTCTAGGATGGGGCGGACCTTTTGTTTGGTCTCTTGTACGACGGCCATCAAGGGAATCAGCCCTCGCGGGGGGCCAAGCTCATCCTCTGGGTATGGAAGAAGCCAGCCATTGTCGATCCACGTTTGCAGTGCTTCTTTATAATGTTCCCTTAGCCACATGGGTGGGAGATATTCCGATAACCGGTTTCGCAAGGATATTGGTGGCTGATCGTTTGACCACTTCCAAGACGCCGTCCATGCATTGGTGTTTCTATCATACTCTGCATGAAAGTCAGGCTCGTCGAGAGTTATGGCAGCACAAACATGTTCCTCACATTGGGAGAACTGTACCTTGCTGGTTCTGTCCACGGTAATTCCACTCAGTTGTGTAATCAAGTCCATACCCAAGAGTAGGTCGTACCCGAGAAGCTCTCCTTCCATCACCAGGGCTCGCACGGCTACTGCAGGCCCGTCGTTGATGCTTGCGCGGATAATGCTCACCCCACAAGAGGCTAGTGAACCCCCGCCTACAGTTAGTACCGGAATTCTCTCTGCTTTCCAAGTGGCACAGCATATCTTGCTTACGAGAGTCTGGGTGCACCCAGTGTCCACAAGCGCGAGGCGCTCGCTTCCATTAATGTGTATGCTTACAGTGGGTAGCGCCCTGCTCAATGACGATCTGGGGAGAAGACTGGCGCTGTAGCTTCTTCCCCTTGCCCATTTCCCGGACAGTTGCGGGCCAGGTGTCCGCGATTTTTTGCACTTGTAGCACTGCGGCCCATCAAGTTTCCGAGTTGGTTGACGTGACGAAAGACAATCACGGGCCAAATGGTTGGGTCCTCCACACTTATAGCAGGCTGTAGCTGCGCCCAGGTCCTGCAATCCAACCTGTGATGGTTGTACAGCTGCCACTTGGTCTATAGTGTTAGGGCTTTTCTTTAGTATTGCTCGTGCCCGCGCCAATACTTTCGATATGTCCATCTCGTCCACTTGGGATGAGGCATGGAGCAGATCTTCCACACTCTTAGGTAATCCTGCAACAAAGGCGCACACCAAGCCTTTGTCTGACATCCCTCAAAAAAGGACCGATAGATTTTTTAGCTCAGCCAGTTACACATCCACCGTTTCCCTGGGATGTAATTTTCGGGCCATGAATTCCTTCCATGCAGTAATTGGATCTAATGCAAATGCTGTAAAAAGGGCGCGCTTGATGCAGGCAAAATCTGTTTTTTCCTCATCAGCCAACTGCTGGTATACTGCATATGCTCCCCCAGTGAGGCGCATTGGGACCACGCATTCTATACGCTTCACCCCACTGAGCTGACATATTAATTCTGCTTTTTCCACCCACTCCTGCACTGAGTGATCAGGACTACTGCCATCAAACAGGGGAATTAGCTCGGGGTCAAATCCTGACGTCATGCCGAAATAGCTTGTGTTCGTTACAACTCTACTTTCAACCGAGTCGTTGTTTGTTTTGTTCACCACACTCTTTTCTTCTACCTCTTCTTTTACACACGTCCGTTCATTTTCGTGACTCAAAATCGTCGAACCGCTTTTCTCTCCTCGTTATTTATCGAATCAGGGTACAAGATTCTCCGAGATTCCACGAGACTTTTTTCCACATAAACGCATGCGGGCGCCATCTTGATTCTTAGTTTGTGCTCTGCAGGCACAAACACGCAGTCTCTTTAACGCTAAGCCACTTTCTCCACATTATCAGTAGTGCATATCGTGATATTAATTGTTTTGGAGGTGATGATGATGACAACCATTACATTTGCCATGAAAAAAATGCCTATCCCTTCTTTAATTTCTTTCTAAATTTCTAAAACAGTATTCATTTTTTAAATCTTCATAAAGTTTTTATTTTATTTTCTGCCTTTAATACTAGACTAAATGCACAAAATATTCATTTCAAATTATCCGGTAATACATAATTGTTTTATTTGAAAAATCGACATTTCACTTAAAAAAAATATTCATTTCATTATATAACCAGTTATAATGGGGAATTCATTTGCATACAAAAACAAATCCCTCGGCTTTAGATGAGTTATCCAGTTATAGTAGACAGAATAAGAGCAAAGACCATATAAAATAACCTTTTAGTTGTTTTTCCATAATTAAAAAGCTGTGACTATGTTCACACACAGTAAATTTCCTGAACATTCAAATGTATCATATAACATAATTGCAATAATCTTTTTATGTTTTTTCTCTAAATTACCTGAATGTGAAATAAAAATTGTTTTTTTTTTTTGTTTTTTTTTGTAATGAAGATTACAGCTGCCTGGAGTGTACATAGTTTTTTTTCTAGTATTTTAATGAAATTAAAACTATAATCATGTTTCTGAAATTTTTAGACAATAATTGATAATTAATGGCAGGTTAATATTATCAAACTTGGGAATCTGTATACAACGGATAAAGTGCTAAGTAATAATCATTTCTAAATGACATTTAAACATTCAGTCTTCAGTACAGGATATAAAAATAAAATATATATATATATATATATATATATATATATATATATATATATATATATAGGTATATATATACATAAAATAAAAATTACAATTAAGTTCACCAAAATAATTCAAGATGGAAAAACGAAAGTATATTATAAATATTGAAGAGTTAATATTTACAAAGTAATCTCAACCAGATGTAAAAGCTCGATAAAACCAAATAGGAAATAGAGCTTACAATAAGAACAAGTAGTTAATAAAACATGTTTTTTAACATGCTTTATATATATATATATGTGTGTGTATATATATATATATATATATATATATATATATATATACACACACAATACACATCCCCTCCAATGTTCATCAAAGAGGTCTACGCTAGATGGGCCATATTCACTGCATGGACAATGGGTGAATTCCAAAAGATTTTTATTCCACTATGTCGACGTGTGAAAAGTCAGTAGTTATTAAATTAATTTAATTTAATAACTATTATTATTATCATACTTATTTTATTAATATTATTTCTATTGCTATTATTATCATTATTATAACTATTATTATTTATTTATAATCATTATTATAACTATTATTATCTATTTATATAGTATCACTATTATATAATTATTGACATCATTTATCTTTACTATGTTACTCCATCCCATCCATAGCCTTGAACCCCTAAGGGGCATAGGCCATCTACAACTTTGTAGATGCTTTTGTAGTGACTTCCCAGAAATTACATACAGCGCCTAGCCTTCCCAGAATGATCACCCATCTGGTATTGGCCAGGCTCAACAGTGATTTGGCGAGAACCGGTGTGTCAACGTGATTGGGCCGTACTTACTATGTTAAGCATTACAACAAATAAATAATTAGAAGTTATCTCCCTTTGATCAATAAAAGGTGTTTTTTTTTTAAATTTCTATTTAATTTTTCCAAAATTTGCAGTTGTATCCCTTGTTAGTTTAATATAATTTTAAATTTTAAACTTAGTGTTCCAGCGACACAAACTGTTTAACCATTAAACATTTAACAATTAGAACAGCGTTTTAAAGTAATATAAACTCTAATTATTTCAATCCGGAGACAAAATATAGCAACATGCCAAAAGATAGACTGACTGAACTTAAAACAAATTTTATAATGGAAATAAATAAGGTATATATATATATATATATATATATATATATATATATATATATATATATATATATATATATATATATATGTATATATATATATATGTATATATATATATATATATGTATATATATATATATATATATTATTCCAAATTTTCTATTTTATTTTATTTATCAACATAAAATTAATAACTTAATTTTCCTTTATTTTGTTTTTAAATATTTTCAGGAATATCTGCCTTACTCAGGACTAAAATGCTAGTTTATTTTGGTGTCTTTAACTCCCCACCCACCTGCTATTTTTGCTGATGAGGAGACTATGTTTTTGAAGGACAAAACTTTTGTCAAATTATTGTCAATTTCAATAAAATAAACACCGTTTCCGAAACGATCGTACAATCGAGTTGATTTTGTTTGTTTTTCCTTTTGAAACTGATTTTTAATTGACAATTATGAATCGTTTTACTCATATATATATATATATATCCCTTCCATGTTCACCCTCCTTCACCAAAGAGGTCTATGCTGGATAGGATATGTGCACTACATGGACAATGGGCGAATCCCCAAAGACTTTCTCTACGGTGAACTCATTACTAGCAAAAGCAAAGTTGGTCATCCTTACCTCCACTATGTTAACGTGTGCAAATGCAACATGAAAAGCATCTGATATTGGCCCTACCAGCTGGGAGCCCAAAGCTAAAATCTGCAACACCTGAAAACAAATGGTAACCAAAGACCTGACCACTAGTGAAAGGTTCATCGCAGAACAGATGAAGACCAAAAGACTATTCAGGAAAGCCAGTCAACAAAATTCAACAAACCACTAACACAATGTAGATCGAAAATAGGCTTATTCAACCACAGAAAATGGTATTCAACCATCTCTACAGACGCAAACCTATAGACTGATGAATGCCAACAACATTATCTCTCTCTCTCTCTCTCTCATATATATATATATATATATATATATATATATATATATATATATATATATATATATAATGTGAATATAATTAAGAATTACTGAAGATTTCTATCCAGTTATGTTTGACAAAGTGAGAATACTCTATCTTATTGTATTAAATAAATGTTCACTCCAAAATTTTGTACAGATTCACAAAACTATGAATGTAGTTGTGATGAAGCATGGACTGTTGTTGCCAAGTTTGAATCCAGTTGAATTCATAGCACTGGTGGATGTTAGCAACCTATATGCGGCCCCTGATACCAGATGGCAACAACAGAATCGAGGCTGTCAAAAAAAAAAAAAACTTGTATTATGCTGATTTACATGAATCAATTGCAGTCTGTTAGAATGTTTTGGGCTATTACACTAGGGTTTTACTCAAATTTTAAATAAAATTAATTGTAAATTGTATTTTTCATCCTGAAATAAAATTCTATGTTACATTTTTATGTATATAAATTAAAATTTTATTCAGAATTTTTTTCTAATAACTATTGTTTTATTCTTGCAATTATCGCCTAATATGCATTAATTTTTGTAAAATTCGATAAAAAATTTTTATATGTATAAAATGCATGTTTAAAGATTATTTTGTTTAATTTTTTTCCTTTGGAATGTAATATATAACTTCTTTCTCATATAAGAGACGTTGCAAGCCTATTTCTGTTCTATCGTTATTTTCATGGCAGGTGCTCGACTGATGGTTCTCCTGTAAGGCATTTGCAGCAAATACACGACTAGCAATTTCCCTTACTTTCTATCTGTGCCTAAAACTAAACACAAAGCTTTTTTCCAAGAACAGTTTGTCTGTGGAGCACGATACCTTGAAGCTGCTTCCCAACTGTCATTTTCAAATCCAAGTTATTGATGTGCCATCTTCTAAACTAAATTAACTCATCCAATTTCCACTTTCAGTGGTCATCGCAGTATTGTTGTCACACCATACACCCATTAACTCTTATCCTTGAGTGATTACATAGTATATAAACAAAGATGAACAAAAACATGTCCATTATTGATTAAATAAAAGTTACTTTTTCATTGTTTTCAAAGGTAAATTAGAATTTTATATAAATGATATATATGAAATAAAATTCTAATATTGATCATTTTTATCAAAAATTTTCGTGAAAACAAAGCAAAATAAATGAAATATTTCAATAAATATGTTACTATGATTGATTCTTCCCATCTTCCAAAAGAAAACGGAAATTTAGCAAATCTAAGAATTATAACAGAGGCATTGAATACTTTTTTTAAAATTTTATTTTTACATTTATATTTTTTCTTTTGCACAGAAAAATATACAATCGAATTATACCGTTTGACAATCTTTAGATAAAACAAAAGAACATATTTAGTTTTTTGCAAAATAATCAATTAGTTTCACAACACAATACACATTTTAAAATGTTTTCACAGATGTTATATATATGTGCAAATATATATATATGCAATAATTTTGTGAATAGTCGTCCATTCTAGATGAGGAATGTTATATTTTTGTCTCAGTTGTCAATTTTGAAGGAAATTCAATAAGATGAACTCTTCCATTGAACCTGATCTAAAACTTGGAAAACAGAGTTACAGCCTCTGTTTTATTTTTATTTTGAAGGGGCATAAGAAAATGGAGTTATTAAGTGAATAAAAGTTGATCATAGCTTTTACTATAATCACTTTGGGAATTTTCTAGTTTACCAGTATTAAATCCGGATATGTTATTGACGTTAGGAATTAGATCAAAATAACTTACATGAATCATGATTTAATTAAAAATATTACGTTATTTAAAAATCATTAATTTAAAAACAATGTTTAACATAATGTATAACTCTCGATCAGAATCTCCAAAATAAGGATTGATAATTTGTATTATTTGAACTACTATTCTCATTTATATTCAGAAGGTTTCAGCCGATGGAACCTCTGACCTGTTTCAGATGTATCTTATCAAACTCTGGAATCTGTATTGAATTTTGAATGGAACCCTTTAGTTTATTTTTCAATATTCTGTGCAGATTCTTAAGTTCAACAAAACACACCCAAAGAAGTTGGAGGTTGCATTAATCGAAACTTTGTGAGGATAACATTTAATATAAGAACAGTAGTTCAAATAATCCAAATAACATTAACTACTACTACTACTACAATAATAATAATAATAATAATAATAATAATAATAATAATAATAATAATAATATATTTTTTTTGCAATGGCGATTTTACATTTTTTTAGTATTTAAAAAACATTTGAATTTTTCTATTTTTTTCATTAGAAAAATAAAAAGTACTTGGTACATGATTTTTTTTCTAAAATAAATAAGTTGTTTTGCAATAACGCCAACGCTTTTAACATATTTGGAGTAAAAAGCTATACGCAGAATATGTAACAATCATCTATATTTGATTTATTTTTTATTCATGTATAGTATCTGACACATTTGCAATATCTAATATCTTTAGATTACTTTGATTAAATGCAAAATTTTTAGATTTCTTATTTTTTAAAATTTTCTGTTCAATCTTTTGATCAGAGTTTAGTTTTGACGTAAATGATTTTGAAATTCCAAATAAGTGTTTAAAAATTCAATTACTTTGATTAAACAAAACATTTTAAGTAGGGCAGCCTGTTTTATGCCAAACTCAGAAAACAGTTCCAAAACCTGTTTAATAACTAGAAGATATAGTGCTTAGGATTATTATTTTTTAATAATTTTAAGAATAAAAATGTTAGAAGTTTAGAAATATGCTGTATATGTACAGCCATTTTTTGTTTTGCTTTTAACATATGAAGGACTCCAAGTTTTAATCTGTAATTTTTTCTTTTCTTTTTTCGTTTTTGTAAAATTTCCTTCCTGAGACAAAATATCTTATCTTTTGAAGCAAAGCAAATAAATCAATTCTAATATCTAAACGTAGAGTGACAAAGAAAACAAAAATTTAAGCATCTGCGACATAGTGTATTTATTGTCATGACATTTATATATCTATTTGAGTTTGTGTGTGTGTGTCACTGTCACGATCAGTAGTGATAAATGTCCTGGGGTTCAGATATATGTAATAGATAATGTTAGCTATAAATACTCTTTTAATGAAGATCATAATGAGAAAGAGGGGTGATGTCTAAAGGATGAGATCTTCAAGACAAAGCTGGCATGATGAGATTCATGCATCCAGTGATGGGTTTTATGATGCAAATTGAGGCAGTTAAGACAATGCCACTACAAAATTGAATAAGCTGTATGTTTGTGTGTGTGTGTGTGTGTCTGATAGTATCAGAAACTTAAATTCTGAAACTTATGAGTAAATGTTTGAATATATGACCTTAATTGGTTATATACTAATAAATGATTTAACCGAGTGAAAAAAAAAATTAAATTTTGATATATATCTGAAATCTCGAATATCCATGCAGGGTCCTTAAATTTCATTAAAAATGTATTACAAAAATATTTTTAAATATTAACTGACAAAACTTGTTCAGTAAAGTTTAAAAATCGATAAATAAATATTTTAAACAGTTCTGTGACCAGAGTTAATCACAAAAGAATATAACAAATGTCAAAGATTTTTATTCAAATTTGATTGGAATTAAATTTTGTATAATTTCAATTTTAATTCTATAAACAAAAAAATACTACAAGTATTTCAAGTCTATTTAATTTTTATATCATTTTCTTGTACACTTTTTTTTTTATAGATGGAGAAGTTTATTGGATTATTTTCTTGACTGACAAATCAACTAAATTTGTGACAGATTTCTTTTTTCTCTGCATTCAGAATTGCTTAAAAAGCTTAGCAGTAGAATAAATTATCTTTAAACACACAGATTGACACACGTACATTACATATTAAATATTTGGATGTTCCATTTTAAAAGGAAAATTTCTAATGGTGCTTATATATTTTCTCATGTGATAACGTTGACATTATAATTGAAACAAAAAACAAAAGAACAAAAAAATAATACATTTCACTCAGTTATTTCTCTTTAAAATCTTTTTTGTTTATTCATTTCTTAAAATTAAATAAAAACAACATTTTACTTTTGTTATTCATTGACTAAACATAAATACATTTAAAAAATATAACATTTAATCAGAGAATTGTATCATTGCAATTGTTTGCGTATTTCTCCCTCCTTGATATGAAAAAACAAAATATTTCTTTGATGATGGGTCCTTTGAGAAAAATAATTATGAAATTAAAATGTAAAGTAAACTGCATTTTGAAACTTTAATTAAGATCTAAAAATTTATTATTTCCAAACGATTTCAAAAGCAACACAAATTCCTTCTGTTAACACAACAAAGGAAATGTAAAGCTTTTTTCAAAATTTTTAAATAGAAAGATAACTGAGCTCAACCGAACATGTTAAAATGTTTTGGAGACATTTTATGGTTCCTGTTGAAATCTGTTGTTGTGTTAATGGAAGGAATTTTGCTTGAACCCCTATATATATATATATATATATATATATATATATATATATATATATATATATATATATATATATATAATTTAAAGTGTGGATCTATAAGGGAAATAATTATATTTTTAAATAAATTAAAAATAATTTTTTAATTTTAAAATGGTTTCCTTCATTGTGCAAACAGAATTTGTTTATGCCTTTAAAATCCAGTTATACTTTGTTACCTTTCTATTTAAAATTGTTTTATGATATAAATTATTTATTATTTATCTTTAAGTATTAAGTATCCTGATTTATTTTTTAAATCTTAATTATTCGAAATTTAGTTTATGATTTACAATTTTTAAAAGCTTCAACATGATTTACAAAAAGCTTATTTTTAATGATTTACTTATTGGTTTAAAATCTGATAAGTGATGAGGGGAGGGCTGCATGGATACTAATATATTTTATAGATTAATAACGGACGAGGAATTTTTAATTTTTATTTTGTTTTATAGAAGAATCAGCCTTGTGAGACGAGGAGGCAACTATTTGTCCTTGCTGTTATCATCTTTCATCTCTTTAATTGAGCCAAACATTCTGGAAGTTTGTCCGACTGGTGACGGCCCTCCGGAGCCAGTGGTCATGCTGGTACCACTCCCACCGCCACCGCCACCACCACCACTTGAAGTGCATTTAGAACTGCCACAAATGCCACCGCTGCTACACAAGGACCAGTAGAAAAAGAGAGTGAACAAAGAAAAGACAAGGCTGCCAAGAAATGTGATGTGATTGCCAATGAACTGTCCAGTTTCAAGAAATCCGATGAAGATCACTGAAATGAAAATAAAAAATAAAAAGCAGAGATTAAACACTAGGAAACAAACAATTTTTTATTAATTGCTATTTTTAAAGAAATAAATTGTAATTAAATTTTTTTTCAGTTTAACCGATGTCAATATCATAATTATTATTACCACAAAGCCATAACAAGAGACCATTCATCCCAACAACTTCTGTTTGGGATTCTGTTCAGATGGTGGAATTTAAAATGTGACCAAAAATGGATGGTTCTATTTAATGCCATCAAGATACTGCTTCTTTCATTTAATAATTATAAGAAACCTTTCCAATCACCTGCTGCCATGGCTAATAGGATTCTTTTCAAGATGCTTTGCATTTACATGCCTTGGCCTTTCACAGACAACATGAATTGGAGTAATACATAAAAGATTCTGCAAGTCTACTGTAAAGAAAGTGGGCTTAAAAAATTTCTAATACTTGCCAGTATCTTATCTATAATATAAATCACCTGTCTGTTTAAATGTATGTATGTTTGTATGTCTGCCTAAAACTTTCAACAGAAGCGACGGATTTTCATGAGATTGATACCGTTTTAAAGCTTGAGCCTTCGAACAACAAAAACGAAAAATTGGCTAAAAACATTAATTCCTTCACCCCCAACTAGGTACTTTTCTACAAGGAGGGGTCATTTTTTTCACCGATATTTTCGAAAATCATCTCCTCTTTTCGATTGACAAGTCTTAATTTAAATCTTCATCACTTCTGGTTTGGTGATGGACACAATGGCAAGGATGTCACTTTTTTTCACGTTCTTTTTCTCTTTTGCGGTACGAGTTCGAGCATGCCAGCCTACTACCACTTTTTTTTTCTTTTTTGCTCAACACACACCTCCAAACACCCGAGCAACGCCGGGCACCCAGGCTAGTATTTCTATAAAGTCACCATTCACTCATGCATGGAGTATTGTCACCAGATCTGGGCTGGTGCATCAACCACCAATCTCTATCTCTCTTTTTTAAACAAGATGCAAAAAAGAATCTCTGACCTAATAGATCCTTCAGTATCTACCGAGCTCCCGTATCTGTTCCCATGTTGCATCTTTGTATTTGTTTTACAAAGTACTTCCAAAAACTTACTACATCTGCACCCCCTCAATCTAAATATGCCTGATCAACCTAACTAGCAGCATTTAACAATCAGGGGTTCCCAAATGCTGGAATAATTTCTTTTCTTAAACTGTTTGCCTTTGGATTTTCCTTCCTGTAATGTAATCCACATACAGAAATTTAAATGTAATGTGAATAAACACCTTATTGTACAACTCTCCACTTAGAATTTATTTTTATTTTTTTTTTATGGAAATCGCTCCAGATAAGGCGTGAAGCCACTTGATGTAAGGACTTGATAAGAATGAAAGATGATTAATACAAAGGTAAGAGATGCCTATTAGTCTTGAAAAGACTAAAGCTATATACCTGTAGGTTTAGTCTTTTCAAGAGGAAAACAGTCAACAGGAAGAGATTTTCACAAGTCTGCAGTTCTTGGAAAAGAAGCTTCAAGAATAGGAAGCTATATTACAATGAGGTATGAAAAATACGAATTGATATAGACCAATATGACCAACAAGTCAAACGAACTGGAACAAAGGAAACAAGCAATAGATCAGACAATTGTGAAGAAAAAAGACTGAGACTAGCAATATCGCATCTGTGTGAGAGAAATTGCACAAAGAAGGAAAAGAAACAACTGAATAAGAAATGCTTTCTTATTCAGTTGTAACATTGAATAATTTATAATATCAAGTAGACTATTCCTGAATTGAAGAATCAAAGCGAAGTTCCAAGTAAGTAGTTTTTACATCATATCCAAGTGTGCTTTTCATTCACTGTTTAATAAGAATTACAAGTTTTCACAAGTAAAATTTCTCTGGATTTAATTTGAGATCAGATAAATACACATGATGCCCCTGTTCTATACAACTGCATATATAGTTGAGCTGATACGAAAAAACGAAAAGTAATCTCTGTACATTTATAGAAGTAACAGATTTTTATATTATGAAGCTCTTATGAAAAAGAACATCCGGGATAACAAACTGAGTCATATCTGGTTATGCAAACGATTTTTTACTTTATGGAAATCGCTTCAGACAAAACATGAAGCCACTTGAAGAATGAAAGACGATTAATGCAAAGACTTGAGATGCCTATTAGCCTTGAAAAGACTAAAGCTATAGGTAAGAGGAAAACAATCAACAGGAAGAGAGTTCCACAAGTCTGCAGTTCTTTGAAAAAAGCTTCAAGAATAGGAAGCTATATTACAATGAGGTATGAAAAATATGAATTGATGGACACCACTAGATTAACGAGTTAAACGAGATGTAACAAAGAAAATATTTCTTTCTATCATGGATATGTACACCATAAAGTTTTTTTTTTATTTCAGCATTTTTGCTTTTTGATGGGGTGGGGTGGGGGTAGGGTGTTAGAATAAATTGCTTTGACGCTTCCGGAAATAAAGGATCGTAGTTATTCCCCTTGGCCGGAATTAAGGATTCCAGCATAATGATTTCTTGAAAACACGTGTATACTTTTAAGTTGATAAAACCTTTACGAAAGGAATTCCTGTTTACTCTTCTTTTATCTCTACTTATTTCAATTTTATCAACTTAAAAAAAAAAAAGAAAAAAGTAAGCAAACAAACAACAGAAAAAAAAAAAAAGGACAAACTACTGTGGCCGGACAGATTCAACGTAGAACCAACAGCTCCAAATTCGGAAAAAATCTATAAACACTGGAAATTGACGTTCGAGTATTACTTACGCACTTTAAACAACGGGGAAATAGAAAATAATTCACAAAATCTCTTCGCCTTGATTAATTCAGTCTCAGCGACAATATTCGAAATAATAAGCGATACTACAGATTACAACGGCGCCATAGAAACGCTAGACACTGTTTACATAAAACCGGCAAACGTTATATCTAACCGACATCAACTTCTGACGAATAAACAGAAACCTGCACAAACTATCGACGATTTCATGCAACAACTGGAAATACTTGCCAAATCTTGCGAATTTCAAGCAGTAAGCGCTGAGGAGAACAAAAAGCAATATATCCGTGATGCTTTCATTAGCGGCATCTCCTCCTCGTCTATTTGTCAGCGCCTACTAGAAAAACCATTCTCAACTCTACAAGAGACCTTTACAATGACTAGGTCTCTAGAACAAGTGGAGAAGCATACGGTAAGCTTCGATAATCACCCAAACATAGCCGCTTCTGTAATTAAACCAGAAGACACTCCCTTAGCCGCTATAAAAGGAAATACCCTACCATTCACAACATTCACAGGCGATGTGTCCTGCACGTAATACTGAGTGTAGGAAATGTAAGAAAAATGGCCATTGGGCGAAGGTATGTAAATCTTCCTCCGCCACTGCTACTGTGTTATACGACCCAGATCCCCCCCCCCCCAGCCAATCTCTTCTGACTACGAACGGGTGCCAAAGACATTACATACACAAAATAAAAAATAAATGGGCAAGTAGTGAACACTATGGTAGACGTTTATCAGCAAAAAATATAGCAAGGAAGCTGAAACTTTTTATTATTCCCAAATAGAAAACCGTAGCATTGGCAGACCCTAATCATCATGCCAAAATAATCGGCGAAACTATTGTTGACATCTCCCTAAGCAGTAAAAACCACCACGCCATGATAGTGGAAGTAATTAAGGACCTGTTCATTGATATGATTATCGGAAAACAATTTAAAACTGTGGCCCTGAAATTCGACGGTCCTGGGGAAGAACTTGCTATCGGAGCAATGGGTAAGAGGGACAGTTTTCCATGTATCAAAATTTCTCCTCCTCCCCTTTTCTCTCATCTTTCTACACGGACGACCCCTATTGCCACCAAATCTCGTCGTCACTCATTCACTGACAACATATTTATTAGAGAGAAAACTGCCAGAATGTTGAGAGAAGGCATAATAGAGCCCTCTATATCTCCTTGGTGAGAATCAAAAAAAAAGAATGGTGATTGACTACAGCGACACCATAAATAGATTTACAGAACTGAATGTCTATCCCATGCCAAACATTAATAAAATGATTGATGACATAGCTCGATACAATATTTTTACAACACTCGACCTGAAGTCTGCTTACCATCAAATCCCAATTAGTCACGCCGATCGGAAATACACAACATTTGAAGTAAATGGAAAACTTTACCAATTTACTCGCATCCCTTTTGGCGTCACTAACGGAGTAAGTGCCTTTCAAAGATGCATCGATGGCATTGTAGAAAGAGAAAAATGAACACACTTTTGTGTATGTAGTATGTAGACAATGTCACAATATGCGGAAAGGATAAAAAAGAGCATGACTACAACCTTCAAAGGTTTTATAATGTAGCGAAAAGATACAACATCACGCTTAACCAAAGTAAGAGCATCATTTCTGCTACTTCTATCACACTTCTTGGTTACACAATCCAGAACAACCAAATTGCTCCTGATTACCTGAGGCTAAAACCACTCCTTGAAATGCCACCGCCTCTAAATTTCCGGTCTCAAAAACGAATAATTGCTATGTTCTCTTACTATAATAAATTCATTCGAAACTTTTCTGATAAGATACTGCCTCTCAACCATAACAAGGAGTTTCCACTGCCCCCGTCTATTCTAAATTTTTTTCAGGTGCTGAAGACCGACTTAAGAAATGCTACCCTTATAACTGTTGACCCGGATAAAGAATTTGTAATAGAAACTGATGCCAGTAATTACTGCATTGCTACTACGCTAAACCAACAGGGTAGACCTGTTGCATTCTTTTCTCACTAAACCCGAATGAGATTAGATATCATGCTGTCAAAAAAGAAGCTGCTACGATTGTCAAAGCTCTCCAAAAGTGGCGACATTTCCTACTCGGAAGACATTTCAAAGTTATTACAGATCAAAAGAGCATCAGTTTTATGTTTGATAATAAGAGTAAATCTAAAATTAAAAATGATAAGATATGTTGTTAGCGGATCGAACTGTCATAATTCAAATTCAGTATTGTTTACCATCCAGGAACGGAAAATACAGTTGCTGACATTTTCTCGCATCTCTGCATTAACACACACTTTGCAAGACCTCCGCGACTTGCAGGTTACACTATGCCATCCTGGTGTCACGTGACTCAGCCACTTTATCAAGACAAGAAACCTTCCTTTCTCTTTAGAACAAATTAAAAATATAACAGACTCGTACACCTGTCAGTATCTGAAACCTAAATTTGCCAGTTGTAACAAAGGAACACTCATACAGGCTATACTACCTTTCCAGCGATTAAACATTGACTTTAAAGCCCCTTTACCTACTTCTGTGCGTGGTAACGAATACTTACTCACTATAATTGATGAATACACTCGCTTTCCCTTTGCCTTCCCCTGTAAGGATATGACTAGCAAAACCGTGTCCACTGCCTAAACCAACTATTTTCAATTTTTGGTATGCCCAATATGATACACACTGACTGGGCTGCCAGCTTCCTTGCAGGAGAAATCAAAGATTACTTACGTGGCAAAGGTATTGCCACCTCTAAAACAAGCAGATACCACTCTGAGGCTAATGGGCAAGTTGAGAAACTCAATGGAACTTTATGGAAGGCCATCCAAATGACCTTACACTCTAGCAACATGAAACTGCCCCATTGGGAAGATATACTACCAAACGCTCTCCATTCAATTAGATCGTTTATGACTCCTAATGACAGAATGTTCAAATATATTTATAAATATTCCTCTGGAACTTCTGTTCCCACTTGGGCGAAACCAGGCCTAATATATGTCAGAAACCATACTAAGTCTAGTAAGCTCGACCCTCCAGTAACCCCTGCTACCCTATTAGACATCAACCCCTACTATGCTCATGTACGACTACCCGCTGGTGTGGAAACTACTGTCAATATGCGAGACCTGGATCCTAACTCCTCAAATCAAGAAGACCAACACAATGAAAACAATTCTGCAAGCCCGAAGCCCCTAAAGAACCGCCAACTGACGAAAACAAGACCTACGTGAAGGAGAAGAATCCCTTACCTGATCCTGAAAATACCCATTCTCATGTGGATGCTGAGAACCAAAATCTCTGTGAGTCAGTGCGGAGATTGTCCAGAATGCGACGATTTCCAAGTAAATATAAGGACTTCTTAACCTAGTACTGAACAGACTAAATTTAACTTCTGTAATTCCATACTTAATTATTGTTGAAGGGAAAATGTCAGAATAAATTGCTTTGACTCTTCCAGAAATAAAGGATCGTAGTTATTCCCCTTGGCCGGAATGAAGGATTCCGCCATATTGATTCTTGAAAACACGTGTATACTTTTAAGTTGATAAAACCTTTATGAAAGGCATTCCTGTTTACTCTTCTTTTATTTCTACTTATGATTTCAGGGTGCACCCACATTACAAATCAAGTAACACTATACATTTTAATGGCAAAAGGAAACAATTACTTATTTTTGTACCTGTTAAGATAGAGTCGACAGATCGAGTTTTTAAATATGTCCTTGTAACCAAAAATAATATTACTTACTAAATTGTTGTATCGAAAATAGTAATATATCCAAATCTTACAAAATTTAATTGAGTAGAAAATTTGCTATTGTGTTTGTAGTAAAAATGTTTATTGCTCTTGGCCTTTTGGCCAAGATCAAAGTGTGGTATCTGATCTGACAGATGCTGCAAGCAGAGACCAGCAAAGACCATATGTGGGGGTAACCCCACATATCTGACCTTGGTCAATGAAGGGGCAACCCTTCATACCAACGGTGACTATCCATCTCCCATTTCCCACCTCTCGGGAGCTGGCCCCCCTTTTCACTCCCCCCTCCCTCTCTCTCCACATTAAAAAACGGCCTTGTGCCTAATTTGCTCAGTGGGGAAGCAAATAAATAAACAAAGTGTAGTATCTGTTCTTCAGATGCTGCACTTCTATTTCTCGTTCTTTTGGTGGAGGAGCAGTCCTTTACGACTGAGACAATTTTTTATTTTTGTACCTTTTCTCCACGTTAAAAAAATGACCCTGGTATCTAACTCTGTCCCATGGGGAGGCATTGTAAATAGGTACAATGTTGGTCGCCTTTTAAAGGTGGCTAACATGTTAGTCTCTGAGTTATGTCCCTTGTATATCGGCAATGTTAAAACGTCTACAAAAATGCAATTTTCCCCCCATTTTTCGTAAAAATTACTTTCAACTATAAATAACTCTTCACTGAATTTTCGTAATATTTGGAGTTTTGATATGACAATTAGGTAATATCATTTTTGCTTACAAGTCCATATTTAAAAAAATCGATCTGTCGACTATCTTAACAAGCACTCTTATTTTAGCAACATTAAATCATAATTTTATTTCATGATTTATCGTTCATGTGAAAAAGAACACCATTTTAGATTTATCTTAAAACAACCTTAAAAGCATAAAAAACAATAATGAATGTACGGATATTTTTTTAACAAAAATGTATCTAAAACTGAAACCATATTATTACTATTCCGACGAGAGAGATAGTGTGTACTATCTATTCTGTTGTCATGAGATTATTCGCCCAAACATTACCTCCCCTTTTGGGGGGGGTTGTAGTGTAATATATATCTGTTTCTCATATATACTAGCAAAAATATGCAACCAAACATCATAGATAAAAGGTAATATTCATACCCTGTAAAATGTTTAAGGGAAATAATCGTAATTACATGAATGCAAGGGAGGAAACTCTTAATCATCCACTGATGCATTTAAGATCTTTTCTATCTGCAATGAATGCCATGTCATAGAGCACCGAGTACCGAATCTTCTGCACATAATTGTATGCAAATATTAGTTACTAAGAGTCCCTGCACATGTATTTTGATCCTATCAAGTTGTAATGTAATGATGGCGCTGCTCTTTCGTTTCAGTAACTTTTATATAGACTCTTTCGTTCCGAAATTCACCAATACGGTCAAATCTCTCAGGGTAGAGATGCATTAGGTCAGCTACACTATTGATGGGTTGGTTCTGGGCTGAGATGGCACAGTTCATTGTCACTACCCTAAGAGCCACTGATGTTGGCATGCCCAATATAGCTGCTCCTGGTACATCAACCACACAGAATTAGGTATCCAGGCATGGGGAGTTTTACACTTGCACCTAGAAGTTGTGGTGCCATAACAGTTTATCCTGGTATTGTTGTAGGCTGTTAACAGACATTGTGTTGAGGTGAGTGATCCGGGCATTGGGTTTCCAGATTCGTCTATACTGCTAGGGTACATGTTGCGGAATATGCGGATAGGCAATGTATTTGCTTGTGCCCCTGTATCTACATTCAGGTTGAAGGTACGAGTGCCTGGGTGGTCCTTTAGCTTGATGCTTAGATCAACAAATGCCTCATTTCGAGGATCTTTCATGTCTTCATCGTGTTTGGCGACGCTGTTTATTTTCTTTCCAAACTCCCATTGTTGGTTATGACTGTTATGTCAGGGCCTTCCTTGTTGTCTCTTGGTTTTGTGCTTCCCTGAGATGCAAACTGTAGCCCAGTGACCTGTTCTACCACATGTGTGGCATATATCATTTTTGGCAGGGCAGTGTTCTTTACCAAAACGGTGACTGTGTCCATAATTTTTGCAGGTTTGTCCACGTTTTCGGTCAATCCCTTGCCACTGGTGTGTACCCTGGCTTATTGCGGCTATCTGTGGTGATTCCTGTAACTGGTGGAGCTGGTTGACATAAACTGCTGAAGCCTCGTGTGAATGGGCTAATCTAACAGCTTCCTCGATTCTGTAACCCTTTGGTTTGTTTAACCATTCTTTTGCCATTCGGGTATTGGTGTGCTGGCAATTAGTAACTCGACGAGGCGTTCATTTAATTCATCAGCACTGAAATCACATTTCTTTGCCAACAGTCGACATCTGTTGATGAAGATGTTTGTTGTTTCATTTGGTCTCTGCTGGTATTTTCCGAGTTCCAGTCTACAAACGCGGTGATTTGTTGATGGTTCTAGCTGCTCCAAAAATGCAGCAAATATTATTTGTGGATCCTTGCGATCATCATCAGACATTGACCAACTATTAAACCGGCATAAACCTTCTTCGCCGGTCGCAAGAAGTATTAGAGGGACTTTATCCTCGTGTTTCGTCGCTTTGACGGTGAAGTAAAGTTCCATTCGTTGTCGAAATAGTTTGAATGATTCGGCAATACATGTCGAGCCCCAATCAAAACTAGGGACTTGTAATGAAATTGTGGCCATTACGATAAGAAAGTGTGAAGAAAAAAGGTACAGGCAATTTGTGTGGCGTGGGAGGTTAGAAAAAAATTCGTTCAGCGTGCGAGAGATTAAAAAAAATCGTTTTTTTTTTTTTTTTACTTGCTGTTTTACCTATGTTTTTTTTTAATTGTCTGTGACGTTATAAGATTGTGTGTTGTATGATAATACCACTTGCCACCATGTCATGCTGTGTTGTGCATGGATGTGTAAGAATACGATTGGAACACGTGTGTTTGGTTGGTAAGAAGGGAATTGAATAATGGCGCCCCTGCTTTATTGATTAAATGCTATGCGCATGCGTGAGTGCCTACAAAAGTTAGATCACGAAACCGGAACGAAAGAGTCTATATAAAAGTTACTGAAATGAAAGAGCAGCGCTATCATTACAATTAATAGACTTAATGAAAAAAACATGTAAGAAAACAACATCTTGTAACGAACTCATCTGAGTTAACACTGAAGGCAAGTATTTTTGTGAAACCTTTTTGCTTTCACATTCGTTTTTATTATAGAACTCGTTACTTGAATAAACATTGTTCCTGCTATAACCTATAAATCGTTAATTTGTAAAACGACATACCTATACTGCTGGCCAGTGAGAATGACAAAAAATAAAAACTAACAAATAATAAGATTGCCTCAAAACTTCAATCATCATATCTATTCTCGAACTGTTCTCTCGTCTGATTTTTGATACTTGGCGATTTTCTTTTTTCAGATAAAATGATGAAAAATAAAAGAATACCAAGATATGAATTAAGGTAGAAGAATAGCAAGATTAAAGTGAGATAAAAAAAAGTATGAAAGATTTAGTTAAAATATAAATAAAACACACTTGATACTAAATAATTTTGGTGGTGAATAAGATTTCTTACTACATTTATGACACGTTTTAGAGATATTATACATTCATCTCCTCCACAAAATATATCCGTTCTCTTGCGACATTTATTTCCTAACAGACATAGAAGAAGCAATATTTTCTTCTTGTAGACTTTATATGGTATTTTTTCTCCATCAGTTAAAAAAAGAGTTTACAAACAATAATGCGACCATCTTACTTACAGTGTTGCCTAAAATATATATTCTGAAATTCATAATCATCCATTCTTTATTTAGGAAATTCATATATATATATATATATATATATATATATATATTCCATATATTCCACAGTCAAGCAACATTGAAGCTCAACTTGACTATTGTCAATACTAGCAAACCACCCAGCATTGCCCGATCAAAAAATATGCTTAAATATGATATTTTGATTAGTGCAGATTTCGTATTAATTATTATACTACCGGGGGTACCCGGCGTTGCTCAGGTGTTTGGAGGTGTGTGTGTAGGGGGAGTAAAGAACTTCTTAAAAAATTGGAAAAACCCAAACAAAAAAAAACAGCCAACGAACGTAAAACTTCTTTAAAAAAATCAGAAAAACAACCCCCCCCCAAAAAAAAAGGACGGCGTTGCCCGGGGGGGGGGGGACAAAAAATAAGCAAATTAATAACCCTGTTTAAACTTTTTTTAAAAATCGGAAAAAAAAAACAAATAAAACAGCGAACGGGCATAAAACTTCTTTAAAACAATCGGATAAACAAAAACCCCAAAAAAAGGGGGGAAAAAAAAAAAAGAAAAACACAGCGAAAAGCGAAAAAAATGGTATAAATAACCTTGTTTCAATATTAAATGTTTAAAAACCGAGAAAAAATCTGATAACTGGGATTGAACCTGAAATCTTTAGATAATGATGCTGTCACTTAACCCATCGCGCTATAGACGCATGGATGAAAGTAGGTCAGTTTTTATAACATTTAAAATGAATTCAATGTACAACGTCTTTTGCGCATATTGATGCATGCATAAAGCCATCTTGTCATGAAGATACCATTTTTTTTTCACCGCTCCCTGTAAAAAAGAGAGCCGTTAAGGATGAAGGAATTAATGTTTTTGCCCAATTTTTCGATATTTGTCGGCTGGAGGTTTGAGCTTTAGAATAATACCTGTCTGGCGAAAATCCGTGGCCTGTGTCGAAAGCTTTTGGTGGACATACAAACACACACACATTTTCGTTTTTATATATATATAGACTAGCGGGGGTACCCAGCGTTGCCCGGGTGTTTGTATGTAGGAGAGGTTGACCCTGTTTTAATATTATAAAAAAAAACACGATGTTAAGAAAAATTGGAAAAACCAATACAAAGCAAAACAACAAACAAACGTAAAAAAAAAAAAGGGAAAAAAAGGTGTAAGAGAGGAAAAAAGTTTAGGCAGAAAGACAGGCTTGAACCCGAAACATCGAGGCTAAGGCGGAAAAAAAATGCCCGACATGTTACCCCTACACCAAAGAGACATACAAGTGAGAATGGATAAAATTAAACCTTTAAAAACACTTGCAGGTGGTTTTAAACTAACGCGAAAGTTTTCTAGGTCAAACATGACGTCATTGTCATAGTAGCAGGAGCAGAGAAAATGAAGGAATGATTTTTTCGGCACCCCTCTCTGTAGAAAACTGATGATTTTAGGGTGAAGGAATCAATGTTTTTGGCCAATTTTTCGATATTTGTCGGGCGAAGGTTGGAATTTTAAAATGATACCTATCTGGCGAAAATCCGGGACCCGTGTCGAAAGTTTTTTCGAGACATGCAAACACACATACATACATACAAACATACATACATACACACATTTTCGCTTTTATATATATAGACTAGCGAAGGATACCCGGCGTTGCCCGGGTGTTTGGAGGTGTGTGTGGAAACTCCGGGGTTGGAGGAGGGGGGTTTAAAAAAAATGTTTTGGTAGGTAAGTATGAGGATCGAACCCGAACCGTTGAGGCAAGGTTGTAAATTAAAGTGTGAAAAAAAAAAAAAACATGCGACATTAACCATTGCCCCACTGAGAGATGTTAACGGAAACACGTTTGAATTTATTTAATTACTTGGATTTGGCAGGTGCCCGTTTTAATGAGTTAATGAGGTCAAGTTTGACTGCGGGATTTTTATTTTCCCAAGATGTTATAGGAAAGACTAACCCACATGTGGCGAGCGACAAATTTTGAATATTTATCTTCCCAAAATCGAGAAAATTAAATAGACAGGCGAGCTTCATTGTTAACTGTGAGATATTACGATTTATATGTGATATAAAATGTTTTAAAAAGTTTTGAACCGACCGACTGCTTCTCTGAAAAAAGCCTTTTGTAGACATACAGAAAAAGCGAACACACATACAAACATACATACATTTTCGCTTTTATATTTATAGATTATATTGGACCCAATATATGGTAATGATATAAAAAGTTACAAAAAAAAAATCACTTGTGCACCACCACCGAAAATTTAAACCAAAACGTTTAGATTATGATTTACTTTTTCCTTTGATGTTAATGCTTGAGCTACGAAGGCATGTTTTCTGCAAGGCTAAAAATTAAAATATGAACCAATAGCTATTACTTTATGCATGTATATTTGTAATGCCGTTGTTCAACCTTTACCTGAAAAATTCCATTTCTTTAATTTTCACAATTTATCACCGATTTTTCCTAGCTAAAACCCAAATATAAAGTTTTTCATGGGTTTGAATACCTTAGACCAAAAACCGACAGGAGTTTGGTAGGCAAAATTTTTTAAACAAATATATACACGCATACATAAATATATATAGAAAGAGGTTTGTGTTTACTATAATCTTTTTACGCAAATATTATGCAAGTATAAATCATGTAGAATATCTGCATGAATATAATTACACATAATAGTTAACTAAAGATGATCATCCCATAAGAAAACCGAAAAATGCTAGTCAATGGTACCTCACACCATGTGAGGGATGTCCGACCTGCCCTAAATATGAAGTAGTTGGTAAGGGTGAATCATCCAATGATGACCTGTGGATCCGACCTATTCCCCATGATGGTATGACTGATGCCAATAGTTCCAGCACCTCTTCTGAGAGCTCCGATAAAGATGAAGAAGTCTAGCCTGATGGTATGACTGCAAACCCTAACGCTGATGCTAATAGTTCTGATGCCCTTTCTGAGAGCTCCAATAAAGATGAAGTAGTCCAGCCAATCCCCCTATGTAGGAGTGCTCGCAACAAACGACCATGTCCACAATGCCATATGTGTTATCTGGAGACCAATGAGGAAGTGTAGAGTTGAATGTAATAATCAAAGAAGCAAGCGTCCATGTGTGTGTGTGCATTGTGTGGCTATACGATTTACCTTCAGGTGGGATCTGAGAGAGAGAGAGAGAGAGAGAGAGAGAGAGAGAGAGAGAGAGAGAGAGAGATTAAAGATGGCTTTATAAGGTGTGGTCTTGTAGAATCGCATGAGATCACACCGTCCATCGCACCCATATACAAATGAAATGCAGTCAGTTTCTTTTAATAAAACGCCTGTTGGCAGAGGTGAGAGGGGACAGACGCATGCTGGAAGTTGAGAGAGAAAGTTGTGAGGAAAAAATACAGTGACAAATTCTATCCGTGAACTTTTGTGCTTTTGTTGTTTCTTTTTTTTTTCCTCTCCCAAAATACCAGCCCATTTAACTGCAAATAATAAGTCTATATTTACTGATTTTTATTTGTGATTTTTTTCGGAAAATAAATAGGTATACGTAAATAAAAAATACTTACAAAACATTCGTTTTTTGTTGTTGTTTATTTTTGTTCATATGCCACATACCTTCAACGCCCGATTTCCTGCATTATTACTGCTTTCTTATACTCTTTCATATTTATAATGAAAATATGCTATTAGTACAAAAAATCCTCTTATACCGACAACTTAATGAATAAAAATGGGTTGACTTGGTAGAAACAGAGGACATTGCAGGGGACATAACTTAATAAACTTCTAAGCTAATTATGCCCCTTGGACAGTGAATAATGACTCCGATGCAAATTAACCCTTCTGATACGAATGTCCCCTCCCTCCGATGGTAGCCCTTACTAACTTATAATAGGCAATATATATTTATTTGAATATAATTTTTTAAATATATATATATTTAAAATTCGGTAATCAATACGAGCATATTCAACAATATTAAGTTTATATGATAGGTACGGGCAAAATAAATGCCGATGCTCAAAATGAATAAACATTTTGCCCCCCCCCCCTTTACTTAAAAAAAATCACCAAAAATTAGGAAATTAACCAATTTTAATGAAATTTTCAGTATTTATCAAATAATGATCACAGAATATAATGAACCCATTATTTTTATTTAAATCTTTGTGGAAAATTTTGTTTAAACAAAAAATACCTTTACTAAAGTTATGGTTTTCTGTAGTAAAAAGAATTACAGGAATTTAATTTTGCTTTTTTTATGAAAATAAAGCATCCTAAAATATAACAATTAAAAAAAAAAATTATTTAGTTTTTACAGGAACATTACGATAAAAGCCTCTAAAGTCTGTATTTATGAATTCAATATAACTCAAGGAAAATTAATTTCTCGAACTACCGATATTATCATTGAATTAAGCATTGTTTATTCAATATTTTCACACAAAAACATTATAATAGCAAAACTTATTTCTATATTTTTTTTTTTTTTGAATTACAGGTTTCGCTTAATTTTTTTATATAAGATTTTAATATTTTCCTTGCTCACAAGAATGTGAAACTTTCAGCGTAACAACATAATTTTTATATAACATTGGCCAATAATTAGAAAAAAAAATTAATTTAAAAACAAGAACATAGAAAAATAATTAAATTCAAAAATGGTAAAATTTATACAAACGTTTACAATAGAAATGTACGGATGCACGTCTGGGGGGAAAAAAAAGAAACCCAGCACCCCTCCTTCCTTTTAATTACATGACATCAGTCTCAGACAGCTTTTTGACTTTTTCCGATTTTGGGCCTCCGTATATTCCGTATTTCCAAAAGTATGGTTTATTGCGCTTTTGCGAACGGCAAAAACACTCGGTTTGCAGGCTAATTCAACTTTGTTTTTTTTTGTTTTTTTTTTAATTTAATTCAATATCTTAGGATTTTACTTCACTAATTATCTTTGAAATAGACCCAGAAAACTAATATTTATTTCTAAAAGGATTTTTACAATGAATTTATTTAACTTCAAAATTTAGCTGAATTCGTTAGCTTGCCGTGAAAACATTTTTCATAACTTTTTTTTTCACGTGTACAAATATTTTTTTTCCTTTAGGAAATTAACTTTAGTCTTTAATCTTTCAAATACAATCAAAAAGTAGTCGGAAACCTACAAAAAAATTATGATAAATCGGCTTTCAAAACTATGTCCCCTTATCCTTATTCGTTTATTTTTGCCCATACCAATTATATGAATAATGGACAATATTATAGCGCCCCTCAATATGAAATACATTTAAAATGCAGGGAATTAATTTCGTACTCACAACCTAAATAAACCCCTTGTAGATATAAATCCAGTTAACATACAATAGATAATATATATTAGTTTAAATAGAACAAAAATATTTTTTATATAAAAATATTCTCATAGACTAAAAATAGAAACATTATATAACTTAAACCCATGCGAAAATAAAAATATGAATAGCTTTACCCTTAAAACAAAGATGGCAACCTAAAAAACATGCAATGTGAATTCTGCTATATGCTTTCTTTTCCAACATTATATGATTATGTTTATATCTTTCGAAGAAAAAAAATTCAATATTAACATAAACAAACTGATTGTTCTACATAAACGAAACATGTCTATAAGAAGTACCGACATTTTGATATGTTGAAAGAACTGATTGTTAAGATAAATAAAACCTTGGATCTTGAATGTTATTCATTTATATATGCTCTGTTGTTACACAGTCCTGGTCAAAATCATAAGACCACTTAAGATAGTAAGCGTTTATGCATATTATCAAATTTTTAATCAGACAAATGGTTGAAACCATTGCCAAAAGGGAAAATATGATGAAAAAAAATGAAAAAATAATTATTAGATCAGGGTTAAGGTTTCGAATGAAGCAGATTTCATTTTTTTCCATCATATTTTCCCTTTTGGCAATGGTTTCAACCATTTGTTTGATTAAAAATTCGATAATATGCATAAACGCTTACTTTCTTAAGTGGTCTTATTTAACATTTTTTTGGTTGATTTAACATTTTTTTCTTTTTTACAAATTTTATCTATTATTTAAAAAAAAATGAGTTAAAAAAGAAAAGTTCAATGGTTAATTTATTTTAATTTTCTATCCTACAATATCACTTGTGGATTAGCTTGATATTTAGAAAAGATAGTTTTTTCAGTGCATTTACATGGAAATAAATAAACTAATAATCTGCTAGAAAATTACTCACACCCAAATATCTTATCTCCAAGAGTATCTTATATCTCTACAAAGCCACTATTTGCTTGGAGTATTGTTGCCATATTTGGGTTGGTACATCTACCACAAGTCTCTATTTCTTAGACAGGATCCAAAAAAGAGTCTTCAACATAATAGGTCCCACACTATCAACCAAACTCCAACCCTTGTCTCATCACCAATATGTTGCTTCTCTGTGCTGGTTTCATAAGTATTTTAAAGGAATGTGCTCTGACAAACTCAAATCACTTATACCCCATCAATGTAAACACCTCCGATTAACCCGACAAAAAGCAAGATCCCACCTTACACCGTAGACATCCCTAGATGCCAAAAAGTCTTCTACTCTAATAGTTTCTTCCCTCAAACTGCTAGACTTTGGAACTCCCTCTTGGTTCTCTGACATTACTGGCATGAAAAGTTCAAATGCAATGTTAACAGACATCTCGCTGCTCAACTCCCTACATAGTGTCCCTGCAGATTTGGTCCCAAATAGTAGCTCCTTACATCCAAGTGGCACTGTGCCTTGTTTGGAATGAATTACAGTAAAAAACAAAAATGCTAATTTAAAAAAAAAAAATGCTAATTTAAAAAACAAAAATGCTAATTTAAAAAAAAAAAAAAACTAACATTTTTAACACCTTTTCCAACAAGGTAGAATACATTATTGATTAAATATTTATTGTTTTTATCAAATTTTTAACATTTAAATTTCAAATCATAAAAAAATCTTAGACACCTCCATGGCATGAGGGCTTGATCTCATACTTGCTATACTAATTAAGAAATATTCAGCTGAGCCCCTGTACTTTCCAAGGTCTACACTACATGCTTTGCTGAATCTTGCTTCTCTAATAGCTCGAAGATGGCCTCTGTGGTACCAGTGTACAAGAATTCTGGTCAAAGGGCTAACCCTCTCTGTTATCACCCTATCAGTCTCCACCTCCTCTTCGCTAAAATCTTTGAGACCTTAATCACTAATCCTCCACCTTACAAAAGCTAATCTTCTCTCTGACAAACAGTATGGATTTAGGCAATAGCGTTTTCCAGCAGATATTTTAACAGTCATCTCTAAATGCATATACCATGTACTGGATAAGGTGGGCAAATCCAGGGTTGTAGCATTTGATATATCCAAGGCCTTTGACAAAATCTGGCACAAAGAGCTGCTAATGAAAATTAAATCATACAGTATAACTGGATGTATCTCTACAATTATATAAATGCAACTGCGTGTGTGTGTGTGTGTGTGTGTTCGTTCTTTATAGACTCTGAAATGGCTGAACAGATTTTCTTTAAAATTTACAGAACTTTAGTGTATAAGTCTGGAAGTGATCTTAGTTAAGTTTTGTCTCAGAATATCCCCGATAATTACCAATAATCCATAATCAAAACCATCATTTTAATTTATCTATCATCAGTAAAGTCATTTTTCCATGTTGTCGCTTAGCAACAATGGGCTGTCAAAATGCTACTGTGACTAAGTTGATAGAGTGTTTTTCTTTTTTGCATAGTTCAAACTCCGCACGTAAATTTCTTAATTTTTTTTTTTTCGTTAACTGGAAAGAAGTTTATATAAAATAATTTTATAAAAGAAACAGTAAGTTCTCTAGAGTGCAATGTAGAATAACATATATTTTTGACTAAGTTACTGCATGGAGGCATGTGAAGCTTCCTTCCGGACGATTTCATGGATTTCGATGGCAATAAAAATATAGGAGTGTGAAATATTCGTTGCTCATCATTCAATCCCGTGCAACGTCGGGTCTCCTTGTTAATAGTAAATATAATTAGAT
Source organism: Euprymna scolopes (assembly GCF_053919585.1). Taxonomy (NCBI): domain Eukaryota; kingdom Metazoa; phylum Mollusca; class Cephalopoda; order Sepiida; family Sepiolidae; genus Euprymna; species Euprymna scolopes. The sequence goes on from NC_136484.1 coordinate 72,779,563, forward strand.
CTTCCTTAAATAATAGGACCATCCAGGTTGTCATTGATGGACGTACATCCAAATAGCATAACATTAATGTAGGAGTGCTTCAGGAGTTGATCCTTGAATCATTATTATTCCTCATATTCATTAACGATCTCCCAGATAATATTGTATCCGAGATGGGTACATTTGCTGATGATACAATGCTCTATAACATGCATGAGAGAAGAGAGATATACACAAATCTAAGACAATAGCAGAATCATTAGAAAATGACCTCCAAACTCTAGTAGAATGGGACCGTAAATGGATGGTAACATTTAATGCTCATAAAACTAAGCTGCTTTCCTTTAACGATTACAAGACGTCTTTTAAACCATTAATATCCATGACAAATAACACTCTACCTAAGAATTCTTCTTTCAAACTCCTTGGCTTAACATTCACAGGCAATATGAACTGAAACAAATACATTGAGGACATTGTAAAGGCTGCTGCAAAGAAGGTGGATTCCTTCTATTGTGCTAGAAGACTACTCACACCTGAGAGTATCCTGTACCTCTATGAAGCCACCATTCGCCCATGCATGGAGTATTGCTGCCACATCTGGGCTGGTCACTAGTCTTTCCCTCTTGTATAGGGTCCAAAGAAGAGTCTTCAATCTAATAGGTCCCGCTTTGTCAACAAAGCTCCAACCCCTGTCCCATCACCACAATGTTGTATCTCTGTTCCTGTTTTACAAGTACTTTAATGGAATGTGTTCTGATGAACTCGTTACACTTGTGCCCCCCTCGACATACATATCCTCGACAAACCTGCTTAGCAACCAAACCCCAACCCTTCACAGTTGAATTCCCTAAATACCAGAAAGCTTTCTTACTTTAACAGTTTCTTCCCTCAAACTATGAGACTTTGGAATTCCTTTCCTGCTACCTGCTTCTGTGACTATACTGATATGCATAAGTTTAAACGTTACGTAAACCAACATCTTGTTAATCTTTTCTAGGCATGGTCCCAAATAGTAGCCCTTTACATCCAAGTAGCAATATGCCTTGTTAGAGGTGAACGAGAGTAAAAAAAAATTAAATTGCAAAGTGATAGCAAGTGAGTGAAGCTGGCTAGTGATGCAATAAAAGCATCAATAAAAAATGCAAATTTATTTCTTTAATTTTAATTAAACATACAATTCCGTCGGTCTTGAAAATCTAAATATTAATTTACTTGTCCGATGTCCAGTGTCACAAAAAAACATCATCATCGCAAACATTAATTAATGAGAAACGAATTACCCCCCTTTATAGTTGTTCTTTATCAGTTAAAAATCATTAAAATCATTTCCTCTCCAAAAATTTTCAAAACAAAAAGATAACATTGACTGTCTGTCTATTTTCAAATTAGCTATTTTATTTTATAATTTAAATAAAAAAATTATGTTGAGGAGAAGTTTTTTTTTTAATTATAGATTCTTTTTAAAATTAAAAAAAAAATGTGCAAGTGACTTTATAATTTATATTAAAGGACTATTCAGAAAAACTAAACAATGTATCGCATGTTAACTTTTTATTGAAAAAATATTTAAATTTTTTAAATGAATTCTTTTTAGCTTTAAAAGGTTAAAAAAAATTTGCTAAAAGATTGTTTTACATTCATCGTTATTTGTTTTATTTGACTTTTTATTAATTTTATTTATATGTTTTAAAAATTTTCAACTACTGTTGAATTTCCACGGGTTCTGCTAGTTTAAAATTATTAGAAGAACATAATATATTGATTCACTTTTTGAAATTCTATAAAAAAATTAAAAAAAGAAACAAATAAAAATTTCCCCAAATATAAATAGACCAATAGCCTTTCCAGACAGTTATTTTACAATGACATTTTTATTAGTAATAAAATGGCCAAAATAGAAGCAATAAAAAGTCACCCTCATAAAACATTTTGATTAAAGAATGAAGATCCAATTAAAAATAAAAGTTCATATTTAATTATGAAAGTGTGATGAAAAAGAAAAGAACACTTCAATCTACATTTAAGCTCTTTGGAATTGAACTACTTCACGTTGTTCACTTTTCTTTTAGGCAGCCATTATTCTCACAGAGACTTTGTGGAATAAATTGTATTGAATGAGAACAAGAAGTTAAAGTATGCTTGAAAAAGTTTATTCTACCAAGATGTACACAGAAAATAACTTTATAAATCTAAATTCTTAATCAACCACAGATGAGAAGATTACAAGATGTGTTGTAAGAGGTGGACAAAAAACATGAAAATGTATATCCACTCATAAATGATGAATTAAAGGCAAAAGACAGCAGTAAAAACATTTCTATTTCATTGCAAAAATGGATAATTTATGTCTCTCAAATTTACAAAATTTTACATTTGTAAATAAAATGTGGTACAAGACAAAAAACGGTTGGTTGGGAGAAGGTCGGTTTGGTCTATTCTCTAAACTAATTCCAATTACCTAAATACCACATTCACTCTATGGGCTAATCTACTTAAAATATCTCCAGATGATTTCGATGATTCACAAAAAAGTACAATTTCATAAATGACGAGAAGTGGGATACTTAAAAATACCCCCAAAATGAAGAAAAAGGAAATAATAAATTAAAATGCTAAGCATGGTGGTTAATAGGATTCTCACAAACCTGTTGAAGTATGAGCGTTTTTCCGAGTTGTTTTAAAAGTTTCATTTTCCAAGTGGGAATGGAGACTATTGAGAAGTAAAAAAGAAACACAGGATGATCTTCGTTGGCATGGATGGTTTCCTTCAAAATAAACTGATAAGTCTGCTTCTAATTAGACAGGTTTTCCATACAACATTATACGTGGCATTACTTTTTATTTTAATTACTCAGTTTGTCTATTACTAATGGAAATCTGGTTCCTGCCTATCTGAAGCCGAAACTATGCTATTACTTCTATTGTTGTACTATTGCACTATCTTTTAACTTCTTTATGGAAATCGCACCAGACAAGGCATGAAGCCACTTGATGTAAGGAACTTAAAAAAAAAAAATAAAAAATACTACTTCAAGATCAAAAACTTGCCAATGATAAGTATTAGATGAAATAGATTCTGACCCAGAAAAAGCAATTCTTCCTCTTTTGTCAAAAAATTGGCTCATGGAAAGACTAAAAAACAAAATAAAAGAAGTGAGAGTTGCGAGACTTTCAAAAATAAACCCAAGGTACACTTTCCTCAATTCAGAGGGTGGGTAGTTTCACATCTGTTCTGTAATCATGATACCATACTCATAAACATTACCCTGTCCCTTTTTTTCCCCAAACAATCATAGACATGTATAAGTGTTTTTTTTAATGCCATGCTGTAATTATATAAAACTAGCAAAATACCCGTCCTAAGACGAGTATAAGTAAAATATTAGCATTAGTTCTTAATTTCAGTTTTGGGGTGGAGGTGGTTTTGAGCACACATCACCCAAATGGCAAATTTTATATGTATAAAAATAATGTGTCCACGTTAATCAGAGTTCATAAGTCATGAGTTTAGATTTATAAACATGCATACCATTGATGCTCACGTGTGCAGGTCCAGTTATTAACATTTTATAACATAACCAATTGTTTTCTTGATTACCGTTTTTGTATTTTGCTTATTTTCAAAATTTTAATTTTTTTTAATCATGAAGTTTATAATGTGCTCACATAACTCATTGTGTTGCTAGAATATATAATTCATAATGATCGGTTCATTAGTTTAGGAGTGAATTTATATATATATATATATATATATATATATATATATATATATATATATATATATAGAGAGAGAGAGAGAGAGAGAGAGAGAGAGAGAAATTTAACAGAAAATAAAAGATATCAAATAAAATAATCTTTTTGTTTGGATTGTAATTAAAACATAATACAAGATTCTAAAATAAATTTTGTTTATTATTTTGTGTATTTTATTTTAAATCAATGAATTAGAACCTGTAATTTAATCGCATGTTTAATATCTAAATTCTGTCAAACGAATGTATTACAAGTGTCAACTCATTTAAAATCTCAGTTATTAAGTAACATAAAAGTCATTGTAATTTTTTTGAATTAGTTCTCAAATGCGATCAAGGCAACTACGTTAGACAAGAAACATTAAATCTATCTATAGATTTGGTTTATTATCTTGATTTTCAACATGCACAAGGAATGATATCAGCCACTAAAATAGGTGAAAGGTATTTGAAAGATCTATTATGACGTCATAAATGATGAACAAAAATGATCTGTAAACTGAAATGTCATGGATCGCCTCTGTGTGTGTGTGTGTGTGTGTGTGTGTGTGTGCACGCGCATTGGTATTTATTTTGCTTGACAATTTCCTCTAAGAATGCGACACATATAAAGAGCAGTGTATCATAAACACAGTTCTCTCAAACTATAATTGTTTTTGATTGTTTCTATTGAAGACCATGCCATACTCACATCTTCAAAAAGGTACTCAGATTTTATTCAGATGGCTATATGAAGTTGGGTAGAGTAGGTTGTTGCAGGAAAGCCATACATGGGACAGGACTCAGCTCAGTGTCACACATACGGAAAAAAACCAAAAGTGGCTGTCTTTCACCAATCCTAACATCTGAGACTCCAATTTGCCTTATTGTAACCCCATATATATGGAATGCAGTTGAGAAAGCACCAACTATACCACCTGCAACACCAGGAACTGATTGCCAGGATCAAACTGGTGTTCAGATGTCTCTTGAAGGACACTGAAGTTTGCATGCTCCATGTTTAAGTCCTGATTTCCAGGCTTATTCAATTGATTTGTATTCGGCAAAAAATGTCATATCTTAGTAATTGATGTATTCCCTAAATTTAAAGTACATCTCTTAGTTCTCTAAAAGATGTAATCTTGAGAATACATCAATTACTGACTAAGATATGACTTTTTTTTTCATTTTTCAATTAATGTCAAATTTCTCAAATATCTTGTATAATATATAAAATATGTTAATCATATTTAGACGGAATTTCTCATATTTATTTTAATAATGTTCAATACATAGAGCATTAGAGCATTATAAATTTGTTTAGCAATACTTTCAAAAATAGCTACTCTATCATTGTAGAGGGTAAATATAAATGCTGTGCTATAAGTTCTACTTTAAATCACATGAAGGTATATTTGGGGTCTTGTTTGGAGATATCCCATCCACAAGGGAAGGTATCTTTAATGCAGGCACATATTCCATGTCAGTCTTGAGTAAGGTTTGGATGTGAAGTTAGAATAGCCTTTGATTGAGAAATTGGTTAAGGAAGTAGTTGAGTTAATGCCAGTTTAGCACAAGAACAGGTCAGGTTTGGTCTCCCATAATTGTAAGGTTGGAACGTAAACCCCTGATATTAGAGAAGGAGATATTTTAGTTGGAGGAGAATCTACATTAGAAGTTGTGGTTCTGTGTTCTTGCTTGATTTCTTAGTTGGACATTTTCATGGTGAGGTTTTGGAGTTTGTGAAAGAAGTCAGCAGAATTATTAAGAGCAGGGTAGACAATCAGGCAAGACAAAAAGTCTGAGAAAATTATGTACTTTTCCCTTTCCCAAGCAATTGATTAATTCTAGTTGATATGATAGTCAAATGAAAGCATATGCAACAAGTGAACCTACTACTACTACTACTACTACTACTACTACTACTACAACAACAACACACACCTACACACACATACACATATATGCACACATGAGGTACAATAGTGCCAGAAACTAGATGGACGACCTGTACAAGAATTAGGAATCACACAAGTATTAACCCTCTTTTTCCAAAAAGATCTCAATGCAACAGCATCTGGAGAGAGTTCAAAGACTGGTTACTTGAATAGTGCAGGGTCTATTGGATCTGCCTTATGAAATCTGATTCCAAAAATTTAACCTTTTCTCCCTTAAGTGCCAATAATTATGTGGTGATCTGATTTTGGCTTACAATCTCATCAATTTGCATTATAATATACCTCTGAAATTATGCACTCCTGCACCAGAAAGAGACCTACACAAACACCACAAGAAACTAATCATCAATTTTTATTGAACCGAAGAAGAGCTACTTTCTTAATAAGAATCTCTGGACCTTTGAATAGACTTTCAAGAGAAATAATAAATGCACCAACAACGCATCTGTCCAAATTCATGGTAAATGAATTGAAACACAATTGTTTTATTTTTTGTCAAATGAATTGAATGAACAGATGCATTATCATGAAGTAATAATTACTTTTTTTTTTTTTTTTTCTCGGTAAAAATCACAAATGGTAGAACTTTATCTGTACTTCATATAAAACAAAACTGTAAACCATTTCTACTCTATCTACAACTGCCATGAATGAATTTTTAAACCACCAAAACCAACAGTGCCATCTAAATTCATTTTCACTGCCAAACTCTAACGTTCTGATTTAACCTTCTTCATTTTGTGTTTCTAAGTATTTCTAGTATAGATACTTGACTAAGACAAGCTTAAATGAAGGCGTTTTTTATTTGATCGATCATATTGAAAAGAGTCATTAAACATTGTGGGTTTGTATTACTGTACACATAGATTCGAAAAAGTTGTCAAAAAACAAATATAGAACAAATAAATGTTATCAAAGGCAAGATAAGTTACTTTTCTACCTAACTGGATATATTTTTTGTGTTTTTATTCAGTGTAACATGTTTATTCAGCTCGAAAAACATGCAATGTTTACCGATGTATTGGAAAATTCAAAATGGCAGCCGACTGTCTCTCGGAGAGGGTACGTTTGGGAAAAGGTATTATAAATAATAAACTAGACAAAATACTGTTAGAAATTCGCTCAATATATGTTACCGTGACATAAGTTGACATGTATTCGGTTGTTTTCTAACAGTATTTTGTCTAGTTTATTATTTATAATACCTTTTCCCAAACGTACCCTCTCCGAGAGACAGTCGGCTGCCATTTTGAATTTTCCAATACATCGGTAAACACTGCATATTTTTCGAGCTGAATAAACATGTTACACTGAATAAAAACACAAAAAATATATCCAGTTAGGTAGAAAAGTAACTTATCTTGCCTTTGATAACATTTATTTGTTCTATATTTGTTTTTTGACAACTTTTTCGAATCTATGTGTACAGTAATACAAACCCAACATTGTAATAGTAATATGCTGATACTTCTGTGTCACGCTTGGTTTGAAGAAAAGGAAATGGAAGAAGCACACTACTGGTTGGGAAGTTAGTGAAGAAACAGGGATTTGACATGAAGAAGAGGAAGTAGGAGATGGAATGAAAAGGAAAGAGACTAGGATTAGATAAGAAAGTAAGGCATGCTGGTTCATGTATATTTCCATTAATAAAGCAAATATTTTCCTTCAATGAAATCTTTAAAACATGCAACATCAACAGTTTTCTAACTAATATCAAAGACGATTTTCATATTTTGTTAATAATTAATAATTAATACCTCCTATTTATTTTATAGAAGAGATATTAACATTAAATTATGAAGTTACTGTAGCAATAAATCATGGATCTTTTGATTGTGATGTTGCTTTTATCTCCTTCTTTCTCTATTTGACAAGTAAAGATGAAACTATGAGACTCAGATTATAATAGCTTATATAAATAAAAGGAAATATTATCACAGCTTGAAATACTATTTACTCCATAACTGAAAGGTAAAGAGAGAAAAAAAGAGGAAAATAGAAAAAAAAAAGGAGCCAGGGAATAGGCACATATTAAATAGGAGACTAATTTTGATTAAAAAAAAACTAAATTGGCTTTGCAAACTCACTTTAACTATCTAACCCAAGATCAATGGTTGACCCAATGGGTCATATTTTTTTCTAATATATATTTATATAAATATATATACAGACCTGAGATATTACACATTAATAAAGATGGCATATATCTAATCTCATAGTGCTCAATACTAAAATTGTTATTTATTGAGCCAATATATTTATAAGTTGTTTTATACTGACAAGGCCAACATGTAACATACTGGTTTATTCAGATGCAAATATGTGCACATAATATATGTATCTACAAGGTAGAACTATAAAATTGTCGTCCTAAGAAAGAAGACATAATTCCATTTCCGTTTGATGAAAACCGGTTTCCTTTTTTTTGTTGCAGACCATTTACTAGTTGGCCAGTTGGGTGATAGGAGCCAATGTCTGAAAGTGACACAGTGTTCAATGAGCAAGATCGGAGACGCACAGTTGTACAACTCATGCTCTCTACTGATTCAAGTTATGACAACAGGACCATTGCCAGCACCCTCAAAATACATTGCTGGATAGCCATGAATAACATGGACATGCCCCTGATGATGAAGACAAATTTTTGGCCACAGTTATGGTTTTTGGTGTGGTTTCAAGTGAGGGCCACATCATGCCACCTCACATGTTCAGCTTGAAAGTCAACACCAAAGTATAACTGGATGTACTGAAGAGTGTGGTGATTCCCTGGTGCAATCAGATGGCCACTGGCAAACCCTGGGTGTGGCAGCATGGCTCGGCACTGGCCCACAAGTCGAAAGAGACCCAGGCTTGGCTTCAGCAGAAGTGCTACGACTTTGTACCCTTCTTTCACTGGCTCCCCTTCTCCCCTGATCTGAACCTGCTGGATTACTTTGTTTGGTCATACGTCAAGAACATCATTAACATGACCTCCCAAAGCATCAAAGCCAGCCTGATTGCCGCTATTCACTGAATATTTGCTGAGCTCCTGCTGGTACTTGAGGCGGTGATTGTAGCTGAAGGCAGCTACGTTGAATAGATGTCAGCTCTACTACATAATCAAGTTACCTGAATTGATTTTTCACTAAAAGTTTGAAAATAAAGCTGTAGTGTTGTTTTCTTTAGGGAGGGGGTAATTTGATCATTCTACCCTGAATTATTATACTAAAGTTGAGTTAATCAACGTTTGTTACCCTAATTTTTTTCTACACATCTTAATCACAAAAAATACACGCTAAACTATTTCTTCAGATTTAAAACTGAGTTATGTTAAACAAAAATCATTCGAATTAGCCGTAATTTACACTTTACATTTATTTTATACAGTTTATACCACCCTCTCTTCTGTTTATCTCTCTAGTTATTTATTAAGAGTGAAAAGTAATAAATCTATAAAAACATTTGAAAGATTCCATTATACACAATAGGAAATAACACTAATACTAATACTATTTAACCCATAGTTGGAGATAAAAAGAATGATAGAGAGGGAGATATAACAAACAGAAATACTAATTTTGTATTTTGTTTTTTTTATTTTAAAACTTTAACCAACATTTTTAGTATGAAGCAGTCAATGGGTGATAAAACGGATCACATATTTTTCTAGTACATCTACAGCAGGAATTGAAATACACCCTACTAATGCCTTTGTCACGGTGAATTTCAAAGCAATATGGATGTGAGGACACTTTAGAAGAACGATATGCAATAAAATTCTGTTTTAAACTTGGAAAAAAAATGTCACAGAAACGTATGGAATGCTTCAGACTGCTTTTGGACCATGAATCGAACATCAATTTTTGAGTGGCATAAAAAATTCAAGGAAGGCAGGGCGTCTGTGAGGGATGGCGAGAGGTGTGGGAGGAGTAAGGAAGTCAGAACACCAGAGTTGATTGGCCAAATAAAGAATTTCATGGATAAGGACTGTCATGTGTCTATAGAGACAATAAGTGCACAGTTTGATGTCAGTGTGGGAACTGTACACACAATTATCCGCGAGGAACTGAAGATGTGAAACATTTGAGCAAAGTTTATCCCAAGAATGCTCTATCCGTTTCACAGACTATTTGACCAAGATGGACATCAAGACAATTCCTCACCCTTTCTGCTTCCTATGACTTTTGGTCATTCCCTAAGCTTAAGGAAAAATTTTGGAGCCTGTCGTAATGAGAACAATACATATTATCAATCATCATCTTAAAAATTCAGAAACACGATTATTCTAATTTAGTTGACCCTTGCTTGTACAATTTTAAAATTTATAATAAAAATTTCTATGTTGCATAAAAAAAACAAAAAATAACAATACATGACCCATGTAGGTATATAGTACTTTATTTACTGTCCATATGATGGCAGTCAGGTGAGTGTTGTGGTGGATACTGCAGTTGCTACGGTTGAGTTGGAGAACAAAAGAAAATCTTGTTTCATTAAATATTTCATTTGATTACATTTAAACTTTTGCATGTCAGTACAGTCAAGAGAGCAGGAAAGAGGGAGGGAATTCTGAAGTCAAGCAGTAGGAATATCTTCAGTGAAATTTGTCAGGTGCATGTATGTCGAGACGGTACAAATGCAGTGAGTTCATGAGAGCACATTCCATTAAAGTTCTTGTAAAAAGATACAGGGATGCAACATTATGATGATGAGACAAGAGTTGGAGTTTGGCTGATAGTGTGGGACCTATTAGATTGGAGACTCATTTTTGGACCTTGTCTAAGACGGAGAAGTTAGTGGTCGATATGCACCAGCCCGGATATGGCAATAATTAGGTGAGGTTCTTGGTCACAATTTGGTTCACCGTTTTGCTTCTTACAAAATTTTGCCTTAAAATCACAATATAATTTGTTAATGTAATCGCATTATGCAAACCGAGAAAAAAAACTTATCTTTTTTAAATAGTAATGACAAAATGCCAGTCACAAGATTTGATACAAACGATCAAAGAGAATTTTTATTATTTTTCAAATTTTTTATTCATTTTAAAGAAGGTATTTTATCAGTGAAATATAACGGACTACTATAATTAAGGAGCAGATTTATAAGAAGCGCCCTTAGAGGGGAGGAGTTCTGCAGCAAAATGTTCATATTACATTTAAATTTCTGCATGTTGTTACAATCAGGATTACAGGGAACAGGGAGGTAATTCTAAAGACAAGTGATCTGAGTAAAGAAGCTATTAGAGTTGAAAATTTTTCGACATGTAAGGACCTTTACAGTAAAGAGGTGGAATTTTGCTGCATATCGGGTTTATCAGGGATACTAGTGTTAGTAATCAGTTTTGTTGAGTGTAGTAAGTTCATGGAAGCACATATAAAACAAGCACAGGGATGCAACACAGTGGTGATGGAACAGGAGTTAGAGCTTGGTAGACAGTGTTGAACCTAGGGAGAAACTAGTGGTTGGTGCACCAGTCTAGATGTAGAAACAATACTCCATAGATGGGTGAATGGTGGCTTTACAGAAATATAGTATACTAGCAAGTATGAAAAGTTTACTGTTAGTGGGAGCCCATCATCCTTCCAGCAGACTTGGCAATATCTTCCATGTATTTATCCCAATAAAAGTAATATTTCAAAGGTAGGTGGAAAGGAAGAAAATAACAAATAACAGGTGATATCAATCTGCGTGTGTATCAATAATGGACTGATTAAACTTAAATGATTTCCGAAAAGGGAAACCAGATAAAATATATTTCGGAAGCATTTTTCTTCCTGAAAACTGTATATATTTAATATATATCAAATGCTCATTTTAACTTATTTTGGAAACTAGTGCAAACCAGCTGCCAAAGGAAATATAAAAAGTTCCTGTTAAACTCCCATAAAAGTAATATATGCTCATAGTCATACCATTGCAGTTTCTCTAACAAGTCACATAGAATGAAGCAGAGTTACTAATCACACATTCAAGGAATGACGTTACTTTTTAAGCCCCCCCCCCTCCTTTTTTTTTCCAAATTAGTTCTTTGAAGTCTGAGGGTGTTGAAATGGTTACAGTGAAAGACAAATGTTAAATCTCAGTGGCTTCCCATTCATTATATAAGAGTGTTGTTTTTTTACTGAACTGAAATGGTGATCAGTTAAAATGATGTGATATTTATGAGATATGGGATGAATATAAGGAACACCTCGTAATATATCAACAAATATTTATTATACATTTACAGCTGAAAAATAATACTTTAAAATTAAGACAGTAATTGAAAGAACTGGGAAACATCCAAGCTAAAATGTTGGCTAATCTGAAATATGTAAGGGACATAACTGTACTCAAAATCTTTGAGGTAAGGGAGATAAAAAAAAGCAAAGAAGTATTTTCCTTTAAAATATAAATTGGTTAATATTTCTAGATGAAATCTATTTTATCTAACAATTATCTTAAGAATTTAGAAAAATGTCCAAATAAATATTTAATTGAGTATTAAACATTAATAAAACTGACAGATCACATAAAAGTCACTTTAGAGTTACAATGAAAAAAAATTATTGTTTGTAATCATTTTTTTTTTAAATGAAGAAACAATTGATTAATCACTCAATTATTGTCAATATTGAATTTAGTAGTCAATGATCAGCTGTTTGACCAGTTGGTTTCAAACTAAATAAACTTAGAAGTCTAGTAAGTTCATTTATAAGAAGGCTGGATGGTCCATTGTGCTTAGATGGGCAAATCCATTATCTGGGTTTTGACTGATTGCTAGTCCATGAGTGTATAATCTATTTTAAACATATTTCTTCATTCAAGCAAGAATTTTCTTATTGACTACTTTGTGCCTTTTATGTCAGAAAATGTCAATCGATTCTATATTGAACAACAGTAGTGGAGATGAGTCCTTTTTCAGAATGAACATCAACGAGACAAGACAGAGTAAATAATTTAACATTGATGACAATTGAACTTTCATATGAGATTCACATTCCTGATATCAAACACATCACTCATTTATAATGACCAAATCTTTTTTTAGTAGAGAAAGATTTTTTTCCTCCACAGTTGAAGATAATCAAGAATGAACAGAGAAGCATGCATGGTAGCAATAGCAAATTAAATAATTTAAAATTAATGAACATGAACTTCTGTATGAGACTGACATTCAAAACCAAGTTCTAAATCTACAAACTATTGCTAATTCATTTTACACTAGCGGGGTGGGGTGGGGGATGGGGGCGTCCGGCCTTACCGTTGTAAAATATTCCTTGTAGTTATTTTTTATCATACTGAATACTGCTGCCACATCTGGGGATGTGCTGCACAGTATAATTTATCCTGCCTCAACAGAGTACAAAATTTACTTTCAAATCTAGTGGAGGAAGTGTAAGTCTCTTCTCTTTCCTGCAGCCCCTTTCTCACAGGGGAAACGTGAATTTCTCTATTGTTATTTCCATGGAGACTGCTCGACTGACCTCCAATCTTTTGTTCTTTCTTGTTAGACATTCACAACAAGAAGTCGTCTATCATAATGGTAAAAGATTTTTTTTCATGCCTAGTTTAAGACAGAATTTCTACAAACATAGCTTCTTTACAAAAGCTTCTCACTTGTCAAACATTACCAATGACTATTTTTGTGATGACACATACATGCACACACATATATATTTCCCCAAAAGTCTGGCCTTGATGGAGGGGAGACTAAAACTTGCTGCTATGGTTTCAAATAATTTGAAATAAAAAGAAGAGGAGACTTGATTCCAAATATTTCTGACATGTTATATCTCCCCTCTTTTGGAAATAAGGTCCGATTATGAATATTTCCAGAATCAAGCAATCCTTATACACTGTGAAATTTACTTTATGTATGAAAACCAAAGAGGGTAGATATAACATATGAGAAATATTTAGAATCAAGTCTCCCCTTGCTGTTATTTCAGATCATTTAAAAACATAAGTTTTAGTCTCCCCTCCATCAAGGCCAGAAGTTTTGGGGACATATCAGATATTTTATAATTCATATGCAAAACTAGAAAACAAATGACTATGATTGAAAAATTTTATGGCTGTAAAACAGTGCCAAAAATAGGCTCTGGATGATGGATGGTCCCTTTAATGTGAGATCTTAATGGCAAATGTCACATAGCCCACTACACAATTCAGGTCGTTACCTTTCCAACAAACTTTCATTTGTTAAATTCTGATCAATAGTCGCTGAGATTTAGAACTTATAAAATTGCCAAAAAAGTGATATATATATATATATATATATATATATATATATATATATATACATACTGGTAGCCAAACTGAATATTGAACTGCTCATATTTTGGTTCTATGAGACGAAACTACATGAAAAGTTGCAGGCTTTTTGAAGATTATAATACTATTCTATGGTTAAAATTTTATAGCAATTGGTAAAAAAAAAACTATTTTCAAACCAATAAAATATGCCCAAATGTGTCTAAATTTGTGTATATAGTGTCCTGCAAGCCAGATTCAGTTTTGCTGTTTCAGTTGTCTCTCTTATATATACAAGAATAAAAAAGCATTGGAAATGCAAAAGGATATAGGGATGGTATGCTAAAAAGTATACAAACAAGATAGCTATGAATGGCTAGGCACATGGAAATAGAATTGCATCCAAAGTATAGCCCTATAGCTTTTCTCCAATCTTCATTCCGTGCCATCATTACGGTTGTAAAAAACTATAGGGCTATACTTTGGATGCAATTCTATTTCCATGTGCCTAGCCATTCATAGCTATCTTGTTTGTATACTTTTTGGCATACCATCCCTATATCCTTTTGCATTTCCAATGCTTTTTTATTCTTGTTAATTAGTATTTTTACTTACAGTCTTATTTTTAAACTTACATTCATGATAGTATTGTCTTTTTTAGGAGGCGGCTCATTGCCACCTCCATTAGTAGCAGGTCGCTTCCTGCTGGGTTTTAGGTCTTTGGGTTTTGGGCCTTAGGAGTTGCCTCTTGGTCCTCCATCGGTTCTATATTACATAGAGAGTGCTACCGCCTCTCATAAAACAGTTAGAGTATTATAAAGTTCTAAAATGTTCATACCTTCACTATTAAATTTTTCTTGGTTCATTCTTTGGTGTTTTGGCAAAGATTTGGCAGTTTTTGATATTTATATTTATAATAGTTTGTGCATGAGGCAGCTTTTTTTCCCTTGGGATCCCTGTTATACCGTGCTTTTGAGTCAGCACGTGAGGCAGCCTTCTTTTTTTCTGGTTCTTTGTTATAAAGAGCACGTGAGGCAGCTTTTTTTCCCTCGGAATCCCTGTTATACCGTGCTTTTGAGTCAGCACGTGAGGCAGCCTTCTTTGCCTCAGGATTTGCATGATACTTAATTTTTATTATTTCAGCATTTTTCTGATAGTATTCTTTTTGCTCAGATAATACCTTGACTTTGTTTTTTTCATAGTCTATATTTCTCTGAGCTTTTTTACTACGTGCTGACTTTGGAATTTTTTATTAAATGTAAAAATATAACACTTATGTGTATCTTACTATAATATCACTTATCTTATAGCAAGACAACTCTTGTAGAATTGAGATACTGCCCCGTCACCAATAGTTAAAGTGTGGAACAGTATATACACCAATAGTGTAGTTGTTATCTTTATATGAAGTCTTAATCAGTGACAGTGTGAGGTTACTTGGTTAATTTATTGTAGTTTATTTTAGAAAACTTACTTGTTTTTATTAGTAGATTGTGTATAGTAGCCACAATATCTAGTTATTTTTGTGGCTAGGGCTTGGATTTTGATTCTTTTTGGTCAGCTTCCAGTGAGTTTTTAGAAGATGACTTTCTTGCAGTTTCTTTTGTGGTTAATTTAACTTATTTCCTTTGGCGTTTGGTGAGTTCTTAGAAGAACTGGTCTGATCTACTTTTCTTAGCGAGCGAAGAGATTCAGCTGCATTTAACAATGGTTGCTATAGTGTATTTTTGCGCATGCGTGAGAATTTCAAGTTTCCTCCTTATTTTTCAATAGTTTGACAGTAGTCATGTGTCTTTCTGCCAAGAGCGACAGACGTCAGTGTTAGCCGTGATCGTCTAGAGGTTAGGACCCCACGTTGTGGCCGTGCTAACCTAGGTTCGAATCCTGGTCACAGCATTGACATTTTGTACATATTTTACAGTCCAAAATCTGAAGAATTATTTGTTTTTATAACATTGTTTTTTGACGTCGTACTTGCTGATAGGTTACTCTTATAACAATTTTGATCAACTGAAATAAAGATTTCGTGGTTTCATTAACGCTGGTGGGTTACTGTTTAAAGAAAAAACCTTAACGTTCACCTCAAATATTCAGCGTCCAAGAAATATAGGCCACTGGCAAACTGGAACGTCTGTGAGCATCCGGTGTATTATTTGGAGCTGTCCCTTTTGAGAGAAGTTCCGTGTTCGAAGTGGTCTGTCTACATTGGGTATATAGTGTTTAAAACTTGTTATTACACGTAATCTTATTTAATTATGGAGTTAGCTAAAAAGCGATGGGTCACTGCACTTCTCCGTGTAAAGAGCAGTCGATTGATGCTTGAACTGTTGTCAGAGACCGTTCGTACACCGAGATACATCGTCTCAAAAGAAAGAAGAAAGCAGAAGAAGAAAGAAGAAAGAAGAACAATTGGCCATTTTTGTACCCTTTTTTTTGCTCTCTTTTGACATTTTAACCGACGTTCTGACACTCGCTGGATTTGTAAGACGCTTCTCTGTAAGAATATGTGCTTTTTGAAACTTATAAGTTGATTTTAGTTGAGATTTGGATAGTTTTGTTTTGTAGGCGTATATAGGCGTGTACGGGCCATCCCTATATAGAGAGTGCTACCGCCTCTCTGATAATCTTTAATTCTTAGCATGATTGAAAAGTGACTCAGTTCAAAAGTCAAAGATCTACATAGAATTTCGATATTTCATATTTTTTCTTTCATTTACCATTTGTTTCTACGAATGTCTCCATCAACTATTAAGTTTCAATTTGTATTCTTCCTATTGTAAATCATTCTTTTTATCCTTTTTATTTGAATAACAAGAATTCTTGATCACATGTGCATCTAACTAGAAAGCCAGTATGTAAAAGTATTAATATACATATTGTGTGAGAGTTATAAAGCACTACAGAAGTACCAGTGTGATCCGGCAATGAAATATACTCCTGATCCAAGCTCTGATCCTCTATATTATCAATTTATTTTTAATTTCCATAATTTCAATTTTAATAGGTTTAGAAGAAATAACTTTAAAACTTAACATTGTTATTTCTTAAATTTCTTGAATGAAAGAACATATTTTTTGTTCTGAGCCAACAATCACTAATTTGATCATTGCTGACCTTAAATGAATATTACAGCAACATCTTTTTATCATAACCTGCTTGAAGTTATATTAAATCATAATATGTAAGGTAAGACAACGTTTCTTTTATAATTATGATCATTACATCATCATTGGCCCTTTTTTTTTTTAGTTTTATTCGTTTTTAATATATTAGGTTGACAAAAATGTCTTGCGGAATTTTTAATTTGGATTTTAAATGATGTATTTTCAAATAAGTTTTCATTATAATACCTTTACTTTATATATCATTTTAAAGAAAGCCTTTTCGCTCTATCTAATCGTTTAAAACAATTGTCTTCTTTTCAGAGCAAAAATGAATACAAAATGAAAAAAAAAGCTAATTCGCACAATTTTCTTATTTCAATTCAAGCTAGGTCAAAAAGCTGCTGAAAGAGTTCGCGACATCAATGAAGCATTTGATCTAGGAACCACTACTAAGCGCACAGCACAATGATGGTTTAGGAAATTTTGTGGCGGCGCCAAGAGCCTTGAAGATGATGAGTGTAGTGGTCAGTCATCGGATGTTGACAACGATCAATTAATAACCATAATTGAAGCCAATCTATGCACAACTGCTCGAAAATTTGTTTCTGAATTAGATTTTTAACAATTGAGAGAGATTAGAAAGATATAATTGGTGCCTCACAAATTGAATGACAACCAAAAGAAACGCCTTTATGAAGTGTATTCTTCTCTTCTTTTATGCAACAAGAATGACTCGTTTCTCGACAAAGTTGTGACTTGAGGTGAAAACTGACTTCTTTACAAGAACCGATTAAATGCTTCAGAAACTTTGACAACCACACCCAGCATTAGTCAACAGAAAAGATTCAATTCTCCTCCCTGACACGTTGCTAAACTGACCCTGCAGACGCTGAACAAAATGGGTTATGAAACTGCCTCATCTGCCATACTCTCCAGACCTCTCACCTACCGACTACCATTTTTTCAAGCATCTCGACAGCTTTCTATGTGAGAAATGCTTGAAAAACCTAAGCGATATAAAAAAATCTTCAGCAACTTCATTGCCACCAGAACGCAAGATTTTTATGTTACTTGTTTTGTGTTGGTAAAAGTGTGTTGATTCTGATGGTGCTTATTTTGATCAATAAATTTTTGTTTGAGCCAAAATATGTTCATCTGAATTTAAAAGTTAAAAACTGCAAGAACTTTCTTGTCAACCTGAAAGAATACTAGCCGTCTTTGCTGGCTTGCTATCATTTTGTCTGCTACTTGAAATATTTGAAACATTAATCTGACATGATAAACATTTAATTCATAAGTTTGTAAACAAAAAAGAAAATGTTTCTTATTTTAATAATTTTGAGAGGAAAATTATTAAATTTTTAAATGTGACCGTAAAGAAAGGAAATTTAATTAAGAAATAGATCACAACTTATTGAAAATAATAAAGAAAGGAATATTTGAACACAAATGATAAGTATTTGTCCAAGAAAGAAAAAATTGTGAAACAAAACTATTAAAATAAAACCAATAAATTGAAAAACAATAAGAATTTCTAATTAATGAAATATTCTTATTAAATCCAGTGAATAAATTAGTTAACCTTGCACCTGATATTGTATATAAAAAAGATTATGCATCTATTATGTAAAACTGAATTAACTTAAAACAAGTGAAGCATGCATGGTCGCCGGTGAGTGCACAGTAAACAAGGCATAAAAAAATGTTCAGCATGCCCCCCTCCCCTATTTAACCCTAAAAGTCCCCAGATGTCAAATCCTGGTGAAAATGAACAAACGGTGAGCTATAGGCCTAAACATTTGAACTTGAATTCTGCCACATGCAAGAAAAGAAATGACTAAGTCCATCATTTGCCCCCATCCCCATTTAACCCCCAAAGTCCCCAAGGCCTTAACATATTTAAATTTGAGTTCAGCACCATGCAAAACTGTTAAATAAACATACACAGAAAATTTTTGACAAATATGGTAAAATAGTCCCAAAAATGGAGTGTTTTTATTAACCTTAAAAGAGCTCCTTGGGACACATCCAAGAGTTATTGCAGTATAGACAAACACAATTACATAGAAATCAGTTAGTTACAACTTTTCAGAAAGTCTTATAAAAATCCAAGGCATCAATTTTTTTTAATAAGCAAAAAGTGTCAATTTTAGCCATTTTAACCCAAAAGGCATCCCTGGGGGGTTCAACCAAAGTTTTCTCTGAAAATACGTTCTGTTACTTTTTTACTTATATCATGTTTAATGTTTGTGCAAAATTTCAAAAAATTCCAAAGCGTAATTATTGAGAAAAGTGTGGACAAACAAACGGACGAGGGTGAATTTACAGGTGCACCCTCCTTTTGTCGGGGGACCAATAAGGCGTTTTGACTTTATAGTTAGAGTGAGAAATGTGCCAAACTTTTGAATTTTTCACATTTAGATTTTTAGTGTCTTTGTATTATTTGGATTATTCCGACTAATATTCTCGTTTTCGATAATGTAACGCCCGACCTTCTTTAGTTACATCTTGTTGAACAGGAACCATTGAATTGTGAACCAAGAATTTTGAACTGGACTGCTGTATAATTTTTCGTGTTCTTTCAGCCATGATTAGGTAGAAGTATTATTTTTTTATGCTGTTTTAATTATCGCAAGGATTGAACCTTCAACCTCTAAAACACTATCACTTAGTAGTGATTGTTAATCAATGCCTTAAACCATTACATCACATGTTCACGAATCTTTACTAGTAATAATTGTTCAATATTTGGCAACCAATGACATCTTTTCATAATTTTCAAGTAGATTTCTTAAAAATTACTATTTTTGGACTTCTATTTTAGAGTGCTTATATTGAAACAAGGAATGACATTGTGGAGAGATGTTATTACACCATCAGATCATTTCCATAAAAATAACCTCCATCATAAAAATGACTGTGACACACAGACAGATTCTGTAAATGTGTTACATGTCTTAATCTGTCTATGTATTTGCTACTATATTCTGTTGTGCAAAAAGAAACGGTACCATTGATAATTAAAACTTATCATTTCAATTTTGGTAGAATAAGCTCAATAGCATTTTCTATATACTATGAACTTTTGTTTCTCCAAGTTTCTTTAAGGATTCTGGGAAAGGTGTTTTCGGTCTGTGTTTGCCCTGCCATCTTGCATAGCAGTGAGATATGGGCTTCTAAAGGCTTTTGATTTGCGAATAGCTTCAGCATGATCACTATGCTATGATCAAGTGAATGTGCTACAACAAACTAGCGAAACGAATCCCTTTAAATGTGCTCTATCAGAAATTATGGGATTTTGGATGATTTACACGCTCAGGTGGCTTGACCATGTACAGTGTGCCACCTCTTGCCTCAACTCAATAATATGCATGGATACCCCAGGCACAGGTTTTGTGGTAGATCAAGGAAAACTTGGCTTAAGTGCATATGAAATAACTTGACTGTTTGCAACGTAACTGGTATCAACCCTTTGGATCAGACCACAGAGAGCAAGCATGAAACCTTGCCTAGTGTTGCCCACCCAGAGTCTGGGACACTTGCATCATCTTAAATACCAAAACCGGGTGATAATGAATTGAAACTATTCTCGTTTCTCTTCTGGGGACAATTCTTTAACTGTTGAATTTGAAATAACTTTAATTGTTGAATTTGAAATGACACCCAATGAATAAAATAACTCTCAAGTAAGAATCACCATTGTTTGACACAACTTCCTTCCCCACAAAAAAACCCGGCATTGTTAAAAAAAAATGCAATTAAAAACACGACTGGGCAATGCTAGGCAGGATCAGATAGTTTTATATATTAAATAAAATTTACGTTTAGCTTTATAGATTTAAATAACCCATGGAAATTCCAAGGGGAAATGATAAAAACTCAAAGTTATGGAGTTTTATTGGTTTTATCCTAGATCCACATATTTCTAGAGCTACATGATACTTTCATTTAAAATTGACATCTTTATTAAAAAAAATAATTACTTGCATGAAACCTAAAGTGATTTTATATCTTGGTGAGCGTCTCATCAGTAAAAAGTTCCTGAATGTTATTAGACCTTATCATATTCAGATTTCTATCTGTGAGATTATTTTAAAGATAATGTAGATCAAAATCATGTCAAAAGAATCCCAAGCTATTTCTAAATTAAAGAGATCTATCAAAGCAGACATTACAGCAGTAAGACAGAAGAGTATCAGAGTTATTCATAACTTTATTCTAGATGTCTTCATAAAGAAATAGTAAAAAAAAAAACGCGCTTACGATTGAAATTTAATGGACAAGTTAATAGACTGAAGTTTATTTGTACTAAATATTGTTGGATTACAGAAAAAGTTGTGAGTTTTATTAATTCCATGATGGTCATATTTTGGAGGCTCACTATGTATTTGAACTTTATCATATAATGGCATGTTACAAAAAAGTGTTCATCAGGTTTGTAAAAAATGGCAAAAACTTTATTCTCTTTAAGCATCGTTCAGGAGGTGAGCAATAGATGGCAATTTAAAACTTGAATCCAACAACCAGTCAATCACTTTCAGGTACAATATGAGTTTATATATATATATATATATATATATATATATATATATATATATATATATATATATATATATATATATATATATAAGAGAAAGAAAGAAAATTAAAACTGTAAGTTGAACTTTACAATCCAAATTTATTGTTCAGCTGAATACTCCAAAAAATCAATTTACCATTGCGTATATCAGATAAACACTACATCCCTTTGTTTTCATTATATATATATATACATACACGAGACGAGTTTGTTAATGAATGCAGAAATATATTACAAACAACAAGAAATGAAAAAAAAAGTTTCTTCTTAATACAAACAGATTGTAGCAACCATGTCTCATGCAGCGCTATATTAATTTTTGTTTCATCCAAGACGGTATCAACCTTTTGCCATACCGAAATAGCAATTACACTAAGTGTGTTGAACTGGCTCCTCCAAAAGAGAAAGTTTCATGGGTATAAAATTCACAAGCGATCTTCAATTGTAAGTATATCCCTGTCAGAGGAAATGACAACATTAAGTTTTTGCAGCTCTTGCAGAGAGGTGTCGACATCCTCCTAGGTTTTAAATACAGCACTTGGTATTTCGAAATTGTCACTTATCTGGTACTAACCACACTCAACATTGCTTAACTTCATTGATCTAATGAAAACTGGTGTGTCACCATGGTTATACTATATATTAACCTTCCATTAAGAAATATCTTGTCTTATTGAAAAAAAATTGTAAAAAAATGTAATTCTAAATCTTATATATGAAGTAGGGCCAGTCTATTGACAATTTCTTTGACGTCAATACCTTTTTTTTAAACTCTGTTTTGTAAGTCAATTATAACAAATATTAATCCATGTTTTTCATGGCTAACTTAAAACATTTGTAATATTCCTTTGAAATATTTGTATGTACATGTATACATACATAGATAAATATTTATCATTCCTTGGAGAGGCTGCATAAATCTGAATTTTAAACATTTATATATACTATAATGTAGACGTGCTATTGATATATATTTTAATTTTAATTTGAAGAAATTGACTTTTAACGGTCCAGTGTTTGTTTATTTACTTTTTTACAAATAATACTCTTTGTTAAGTCCAACACTAACCTTAAATTCGGATTTGAAATTTAACTTTTCCATAAGTTTGGATGAAAAAAGTTCTCCATTGCCAAATGCTTTACAATAATTTTATGAGGTTTACATTGGTGTCAGACAATCATAAACATCAAATAATTCAGCATTAGGTCTGAAAATTTCGTGAGTTAATATAATTTTCCAAGCAACACTGGACACTAGTAAACTAGTATATTAATAACCTGAATTTTATTGTAGTTTTGCTTTCCCCTTCACACACTCATTAATCTTGAACTTTAATTGCTCTCCCCAACTCTCTGATTCATAGAAATGCCATATATGTCACACAAAAACAAAATCACTAAAGATAAATATATAGAAAAACATGAACCTTTTGTTTTTTTTTTTCAAATCAAAATTAAACATTTTTCTAACAGTTGAAAAAAAAAAAACAATTGTTAAGAAATAAGCATATAAGATCATACTATAATGAAGAGTGTGTGTGTGTGTGTCTCTCTCTCTCTGTAACTTTTTATTTAAAAGGAAAATATATATGTATAAGAAATTACTTAATTTTATCTATTCATTCATTTTATCATTTCAAATTTAAAATATATATTTTTCAATATTATTTATGACAATTTTGAAAATGGAGGGCTGTGAACGTTTCAAATTTAAAATATATGTTTCATTATTATTTGTGATACATGGTTCAGATAGCAGTGGCTGTTTTTTCTAATGAGAGCATAATAAACAGTTTTTATAGAAAATAATTATAAAGTCATTATTTTTGTGATCCTATTCATTTTTGAGTGGCAACTCTTCTTTCTGTATAGAGTATGTGTGTGTGTGTTTATATTTTTCTGTATTTATTTTCCTTTGTGTATATATGTGTATGGTTGTGCTTTTTTATTAATTCATATTTATAGGTGTGTTTTTGTGTATTTACGTTTTACTCATCTTGTGCCAATGTGTATTTGTGCTGTTTTGAAGGTGTCTATAAATCATTTGTGCATGTGTGTCAGAGAATATATGTGATAATATATTTTATGTGTATGTCTGATTTTGTCTATGTGTGTTGAATGTGTGTACAGTGTCTGTTTTTTCAGTAGTAAGTGTGTGTATATATATATATATATATATATATATATATATATATATATATATATAGTAATTTATAAAATATATATGGCGATTAAGCTACATTGAATATTCGGCGTTTCATCCACTCTAGGATTCGTCAGGCTTATGCGCGAATTCTGTGGTTGTTTATCGTTTTTATATGGTTCTCTTCTGTTGAGGATTTCGCCTGAAGAATCCTAGAGTGGATGAAACGCCGAATATTCAGTGTAGCTTAATCGCCATATATATTTTATAAATTACTAACTAGCTCTACCTACGTATTGAGCACTTTTGAAGTAAATACTTAAAGTTTACGCATAAATCTATACTTTCGTATATTAATTTTATGTGAGTAAATGAAGTAGTTATATATATATATATATATATATATATATATATATATATATATATATATATATATATATATATATTCGTTCTTTATCTTTATATGCTATAAAAGAAATGGTAATGGCAATATGTGCATTTTGACTAGAGAGTGTGTGTATGTGATCTGATCAGGGTGTTTATTTTAGTTAATATATGTAAGTGTACTTGTTCTTTATGCATACATATCAGAATCTACACGTATATATATGCAACCACACACACACATGTGCGTATATGTACTTTGTATAGTATGTTCATGCATATTAAGTTAGTGTTGGTGCAAATGTGTCTATTAATTTTCCTTCTTGGAATGTTTATATTACTGACATAATTTTAAATTCACCTTTGCTACATTCGTGGGTATCTTGAGAAACAATAAGTTTTCTGTTTGATATTTTGTGTAAGGAGGTTATGTTACTTGGATCGCACTCATATAGGATTTATTGCATATATTAAAGTAAGCATTTACATAAATCTATTTCATTATATTTAGTCATTTTAAAACTCTTCCAAAGGTTTAACAATAAAAAAATTCAATAAAGCAAATCTACAGTTTTAAAATTGAAAGGCAATAAATGTTATTGATATATTTTTAAATTAGATCATTTATTTTTGCAAAAGTAAAAAATAATAAATAAAAAATATTAGTTTATGAAATAATGTTAAATTTAAGAGAATATAGAAACTATTGAACATTTTTGCCTGACCTGTACATATACTTGCAGGTATATATAAGGAAAATAATTTTATATTATTATTTTTTTCTATTATAAAAAAAAAAAAAAAAACACAATCAAACTAAAAGACAATTAATGGAAATAATATATAAAGTATTTTGAGTTACCACTTGAATCTGTTTTCATGGCAAAAACAGGACACTGGATTTCCTCAATAGAAGAGTACCTAGAGAAAATTAAAAGATGGTATGAAAAATCTCTGTTTAAGTATCGGGGCTAAGTTATGTGGGGCCGTCAGCCAATCATGCGGCTTGTGGGCTAACACGTGCAGTGGTGTTCTCATGCACTTGTGCTCATCATCAGGGAAACACAATCGTCTTATTAGTCACTTACCTTTTTACACCAAGATCTTGCAGCACAAATTTGTTCATCTAAAACTTATTACACATGTGCAAATATTTCAAGCATTTAAAAAGAGAGAAAAAAATGTTTTTTCTATTGTGTATTTTAGACGTTGGGTTTCAAAAGCTTGGAAACCTTTGCACACTTGTCTAATATATTTATATAAAGTATTTTAGAATACTAGAACAACTTTGAAAAATATCCAACTTTTTTATTTATTTATTTTTATAAAAAGTATATCTTGTTTCAAATAAAAGCAAACATTTGTTTTATTTTTAATGGCAGTGAAATATTAAAGTAAATTTCGATTTTTATTGTATCATAAATCGGATTACAATGAACAGATGTAAATTCTCTCCTGATCCATAGTTATGAGTAAAATACTAAGGTAGACGGAACTCTTGAGCCTTGATAGAAAAACTAGTCTAGACTAGAAAGAAAATCCCAATCTGTATTTTATATGCTTATGCTCCTGTTATGCATAGGATCTATTTCTCAAACGTCAGAAGAATCAATGCAGTAATTTTCATAGTTCAGCTCAAATATACGTACGTAAAGACATACAAATTTACAGAAAACAGCATAGATCACAATTTATCTTTCTATCAAAATGTTTAAAAAATAAAACTATGAAACATTTTCATTAATCAATAACATCATCATCAACCCATAACATTATAACTATTAGGTTGGTGCAAAAATAATGTTGTTTTTTGACGTGTGTCCTTACTAAGGACACTAAAATATGCAATTATCCTTGCACAAAAGCACGTGGACACACAGTCTTTACTCCTACATCTGTTTAATTAATCTAATAGGCACTTTCCCTTTGCGAGTACATAATTATTCGCCTCTTGAACTTCTCTTGTTTTTTGAAGTTTTAAATTTTTATCTCGATTTTTCTGAATATTTTTATAATGAAACTTGCATAAAATCTGTTTCTTATTTTATTCTAAAACTTTTTATTTTTAGAAAATTAAATAAAATTTGAAGACAACTATTTAAAAGTTTGTTTTGAAAATTAATGTTTTTTATTTTGAAGACATTACATAGAATGAAAAGGTTGCATAGTGTCACGAGGAGAAATACGGATGGAGAGAGAGAGAGGAGAGAGAGAGAGAGAGAGAGAGAGAGAGAGAGAGAGAGAGAGAGAGAGAGAGATACACCAATAGTAAGTGAAAACGTCTATATAATACTAAAACTGAGTCTGCTTGTCATGATGTTTGCTTGTTTGTCATGTCATGTGAGGATATATTTTAATATTTAATAAAATAGATAGGGGCAGTTAGAAACTTTGTGCTCTGGAGGCCTCCTTGTGTAGATTGGTGATCTTTTAAACCAACGCATTTCATGTGAAAACATTATTGTGTACTTACGAGTAAAAAACAAGATAAGTTACTCTTAAATAAGAAAGAGACTTGTACAGAATTCTATCCATATGAAAAAAGAAACAAAATATTACTCGTGACAGCAATAAAAGGTCGTACAAAAAAAAAATCAATTAAAATCATTGAGTGATTTTATTTTTAATCAGAAATAAGGTACTTGTACATAATTCCATCCATATGAAGAAACAAACCAAATCTTACCCATGATGGAAAAAACAACAAAAACTCACATAAAATCGTTGAGTAGTTTTATTCTACATAAGAAATAAGGAACTTAAAAAGTTATTTTAGTACGCACTGGAGGCTTCCTAACTTTTATTTAGTGCTTTCGGTAACGCTATAGAGATCTTCTGAGTTTTTTTATTTATTTATTTTTCATTGCTTACTTAAAAAAATTATTTCTATTCTCCTTAATTTTATATAGGACCTTCTGTAGTGCTCTGGAGGCATCTTAAGTTTTATTTTTTTCATTGATCACTTAAAATAAATTCTCTTCAGTGGGGTAAAAACTTGGTTTTAATAGTGCCCTGGAGACTCCCCTGACTTTTACCTTTTGTCACTGCTCACTTATGAAATTGTTTTTTATTTTATTCATTATGTTTTACTAGAAAGTAATAGATGAACTGGGTTTTAAAACAAATGAGCTCCAGGATAATGAGATAAAGAAATAAGTTTTAAAGGAAATCTGTTTAGCACACTTTTTTAAATACTACTTTTTATTTATGGCCACAGTCAATAATCTGAAACAAACTCTGGAATAATGAATCCAAATGTACTCAATACTCCAAATACAGCTGGTATGTGTTATAATTTTACTCTTATTAAGTCTTATGTTGAGTTGAACAGTGCTAATACTTAAGACAGAATATATATGAGAGCTGAGAGAGAGCAGGAAAGTAGAGCTACAAAGAAGAAATAGAAGTAAAGAAGAGAGGAGGAAAGAAAAGGAGAAATAGAAGTAAAGAAGAGAGGAGGAAAGAAAAGGAGAAATAGAAGTAAAGAAGAGAGGAGGAAAGAAAAGGAGAAATAGAAGTAAAGAAGAGAGGAGGAAAGAAAAGGAGAAATAGAAATAAAGAAGAGAGGAGGAAAGATAGAAGAGTAGATTTAATTGTATATACTTTTCTGTTTTACTTTTTCTTTTTTTGTTTTAGATCAGATTTTAATCATTTTTTTTATTACATATAATTTTATTTTTCCATCCAAAAAATAATTTCAGGTTGTGACAAAAAGCATATTCATTTTTTAAAATTTAAATAAAAATTAAGTAAAATATCTTTAAAAAACGGGATACAAATTAGAAAAAAGTTTCTTGAAAGGCATGAAAACATTTAAACAAAACGTTTTTTATAAACTTTAAACATAAAAGTACAAGATATGATTCGAAATTTATCAATTTTCCAAGTATACTTTTATAAACTTTACAAAGCAAGGTATAAAATTTTTTATTTAAATTCAATCTAAAAATTACCTTGGATTTATTTTATGTTACGTACATGTTGTTGCAGTTTTTTAAAAAATTAGTTTTAAATTATATATCTCATTAACTGCTAAATAAATTTTAATTTTTTAAATGCAACAAAATGTACATAAAACATTTTGTTTAACCATTTTCATGCCTTGCAAGAAATACTTTTCTAACTTGTAATATAAAAAGGTACACTTAAGGTTAAAAAATATGTTGAAATATTGGAACAATTTTGAAAAAACATCCAACTTTTTAATTTTTAAAAATTTTTACTTCAAATATGTAAACATTTTTATTTTCATTTTAATGGCAATGAAGTTTTAAAACGTTTAATTTCTTATCATTAATCAGATTGTGATGAACGGATGCTAAAAGTGTTCATTAAATCAAGATTCTGTTAAACCTATATTCTAGAATAAAGAGACTGGTAAAGGTAATTGTTTGTATTCATTTCAAATACTACAGTTCAACTAAGTATTTGTAAACAGTAGGAAATCAATAGTTCATAAGAAAAAAAAAACATTAAGTAACTTCAGTTAATCGAAGTTGGTCGGCAATAAAAATGTTATTATATATATATATATATATATATATATATATATATATATATATATATATATATATAAGTGAAAGTGTCTGTCTGTCTGTCTGTCTGTGTACATTTCTTAATAACTCTGTCAATTTTCAGTCTATAGACTCGAAATTTGATATACAGGGTACTGAGATGTGGGAAAATCTTTGTAATCGGTTTTCGGCCAGAAATTTAGCTGTTAAGGGGTCAAAGATCAACGATTTGACCTTTGAGAACTCTACTAAACTCCTCCGACAATTTTGGGTCTAAACAATTGAAATTTTAGATATAAGTTCCTTGGACATGAATCTAACTTAATAACTTGATTTGAGCACAAAACAACAAATTTTAGGGATCAAAGTTTTAAAAAACTGACCGCTGCGGTCTCTACCAAATTACTCAGACAATTTCTGGTCTAAATATTTTAAATTTTACATAAAGTGTATTCAGAGATAGGGCAAGCATTTTCATTGGTTTGGGTCGAAAATTTGAGCTACTAATATATAAATGTATGTATGTATGTTCGCATGTCTGCTTAAAACTTTCAACAGAGGCGACGGATTTTCATGAGATTAGTATCGTTTTTAAGTTCGACCTTTCAGATGACAAATATTGAAAAATTGACTAAAAACATTAATTTCTTCACCTTCAACTGGATACTTTTCTACAGGGAGGGGTCGCTTTTTTCGTCGATATTGTCGAAAGTCATCCCTTCTTTTCGATTGTCTAGCCTTAATTTTAACCTACGTCACTCCTGGTTTGGCGGTGGTCGTAACAACAAAAACGTCACGTTTTTTCCCCATTCTTTTCCTCCTTCGCGGTACGGGTTTGAGCCTGCCTTCCTACTACCACTTTTTAATTTTTTTTGCTCAACATACATCTCCAAACACCCGGGCAACGCCGGGCTGAAAGGCTAGTATATATATATATATATATATATATATATATATATATATATATATATATATATATGTGTGTGTGTGTGTGTGTGTGTGTGTGTGTGTGTGTGTGTGTGTGTGTGTGTGTGTCCTAAAAGTAAAAAAGACAGAAAGTATATGAGAATAATTTTGTTGAATGATAATCTACCATCCCGATATTCCGGCAATAAAAAGAAAGTCTATGGAATAGTCAGTGAAACATCTTCAAAAAAAAAAAAAAAAAAAAAAAAAAGAAAGTGTTGTAAGTGAATGGCAAATTCAGAATTAAGATAGAAACTGTAAAGTAGCAGACAATCATTCATGTGATATTTAGAAAATAAAAAGATGAGATTTATTTAGTATATTGTAAAACCATCTCAAAACAACTAGAAGAATACCTGTCCCTGAACGTCTTCATACTATTAATGTGTACGTGCTTTTTTTATTTCTTTATTCCGTTAAACTATAATCTTATTATGGTTGACATTCAAAAGTCAAACAGTATTAAGAATACTGAGAACTTTGAAAAGAAAGTTAAATTCTGTAATTGAAATCTGCTTTCCCTTTAGCAATTCTGATCCACCTTATTTAAAAATGTCAACCGCCGACAAAATTTAATTAAAAAAAAGATAATTTAATATTTAGTATTTTGAATTACATTTTTGTTAATATAAGCGATTATATATATATATATATATATATATATATATATATATATATATATATTCTTTAAAACTTTTAAAACTATTTTAAAAAATGTCCTTCGTTTGAAAATTCTTTTTTCAGCAAGTCAATTAATTTCTTGTACCACTGTTATAGTTTTACATCCATTAACAAAAAATAGTACCAATGTTCTTAAAGGGATCATCAGTTGTTTACCATGATATATTAAATCATGGCTCCCCAGCAATGTTGATCAAACACCACCTCCCTCATGAACAATATATATGTGTGTGTGTAACTTCTAATAGTAGGACATCACATTGGTGAAAGAAATAATTATTCCTATATATATATATATATATATATATATATATATATATATATATATATATATATATATATATATAATGTCTTATTCATCAGTGTGGCTAAAACTAGTGAGATTCAAAAGCCTAGCGATTAAAGCCCAATGCTCTGCTACAGAGTCAAATCCTACTAGTAGAGTGTATCACCAAAAACACAAAGTAACGTTTCACGTTCATGTAGTGAAGTTTTTTTCAAGAATAAGACAAGAGAAGTCAAACGTTTGTGCTACTTTTTTGTTTATAAATGTTTAGTTTTTTTTTGTTCTTCAGCTAGGATTTAGTTTTTTCTCTTATAAATACACACCCATTATATATAGTATACAATAAAATACGCATTAAGCTTGGAAGTCACACCCTTGACGTTAAAATATATATAGTAGTTTCCGCTTCAGACAGATACAAAATGTTCATTGTGATTTTTGTCTTAACTAAAAAATGTTCATTATGATTTTTGTCTTAACTAAAAACTTAAACAAAAATTAATTCCTTTTCTACAAACAACCAAACCTGGATAAAAGCAGTGAACACTCTATGACAAGTGAGTAGTTGCAAACTTTTTTATGGAAATAGTTCCAGACAAGGCATGAAGCCACTTGATGTAGGGAGCTAAAAAAAAAAATACTACTTCAAGGTCAAAAACTTGCCAACGATAAGTGTTAGATGGAATAAATTTTGGACTCAGAAAGCAGCAATTCTTCCATTTTTGTCAGAAACATAGCTCATGGAATATGAGGACTGAAGAAAAAATAAAGGAAGCGAGAGTTATGAAGTTGCCAAAAGTAAATCGAAAATCCACTTTCTATTCTCCTTAAACTTGTTTATAGTATACACAACAAGTATTCATTTATGAAAATCACTTTTATAGTTATGGACGGCGTTAGTTCCTTTGATATAGCCTATCTATTTTGTATATATTGCCACCAATAGCATATGGCCTACAAATTCAATATTTTATTCTTATCTTCAGTTTCCTTTGTTCTGTCAGCAATGGTTGGGTTTAAAGTAATTCACAATTGTATTCCACAAGAATTCAGGTCTAAGTGACACCTTTCTGGAGGTTGAAGGTTCAATCCTTGGTGAAGGTAATACTAATAATACAATTGCAAATTATTTAAGACTTCTACTCAGTCATGGCTGATAGAAGAAGAGCATGCTACCCCCGAAAATTAAATAATGGCTTCCCATTTAAAATGCCATACAGATTCCTGAGTTTGACAGAAAGATTATTGAATTTGACAAGATACACCTAAAGAAAGTCGGAGATTACATCGATCGAAATGTTGTGAAAATAGCACTCAAAATGAGAACAGTAATTCAAATAATCTAAATAAAATAAATTTTTGTTATCAAGGCAACAAACCAATATTTACTCTTCAGTGACGTTACGTGAACAAACTTAAAGTTAATTTTCCATCACTAGCTTAAATAGCATCAAAGCCACAAGCTAATATTTACATTTCAGTGGCTTCAAACGAATAAGCTTAAATATTATTTGTTTATACTATACTTACAATGTAAGAGCAGTGTTTTTGTTCGTACTGCCTATGAGATATAATATTTTATGTATTGATTTTCAGTATTTACACCAACAGTGCTTAATATGTGATTAGAGCTAGGTAGCCTGATGAATCCTTACGAGATTGAAATGTGAAAAATCTACGTAGGTTAATTGCCATTGTGAGATACATTTTGAAACTTACTATAGGGTGGAACGATAAAATTGTTGCCCTAGAAAAGACGACATGATTCCATTTCCGTTTGATGAAAACCGGTTTTCTTTTTCTATTGCCAACCATCTACTAGTTGGCCAGTTGTGTACAAATCCCAAGAGTGATAAGAGCCTTCTATCATGTCTGAAAGTGACACAATGTTCAACGAGCGAGATCAGAGATGCGCACATGTAAAACTCATACTCTCTACCGATCCAAGTTATGACAACAGAAGCGTTGTCAGCAGCCTCAAAATGCATCGCTGGATTGCCACAGATAACAGGGATGTGCCCACAGTGATGGAAACAAAATTTCCGGCCATGGTTATAGTTTTGACGTGGTTTCAAGTGAGGCCCACATGATGCCACCTTACATCTTTGAAGTCGGCTTGAAAGTCAACATTAAACTGGCAGACCCTGGGTGTAGCAGCAGGACTTGGCGCCTGCCCACAAATCCAAAGAGAACCAGGCTTGACTTCAGAAAGAGTGCTAAGACTTTGTGCCTTTCTCTCACTGGCCCTCCTTTCTCTCCTGACCTGAACACGCTGGACTACTTTGTTTGGTCATGCATCAAGAACATCACCAACATGACATCCCACAACACCAAAGCTAGTCTGATTGCCATCATCCACCAAGCATTCGCCAAGCTCCTGCTGATGCTTGTGACAAAGGCATACTCCCAGTTCCGAACCCTGATTGAGACTGAAGGCGGCTACATTGAATAGATGTCAGCTCTACTACATAATCAAGTAATCTGAATTGATTTTTTCAATAAATTTTTTAAATAAAGCTGTGATACTTTTATTGTTCCACCCTGTACTCCCATAATTTGTTTTTTTTTGTTGTGTGTATTGATGTTCGTATTAAAAACCCTTTTTTCTATTTATTTAAAAAAAGAAAATACAACTTTGTTATATATGGGTCATGGAACTGTATTTATCTACAAAAGATCTAGCTAATTTGCATATTCTTTTAAACATTCATTTCAATTAATCCCCTATTAGTTTTTTCGGTTTTCTTATGGGATGATTATCTTTAGTTAACTATTACGTGTAATTCATGCAGATATTCTACATGATTTATACATGCGTAATATTTGTGTAAAAAGCTTATAGTAAACATGAAACTCTTTTTATATATATGTATTTGTTAAATCAAGAACACTCCCATATTTTATTTGTCATCGAAATCTGTGAAATTGCCCATTTTTCAATCAAATCGACTAATTGCCTACACTAGTTAGGAACCCATCATGCCACACCGGGGAAAAAAGCTTGAGATGCCTGTCTACAGTGACTTAGGTCACAATACATTATAGACTACATTGCACTGTAGAGAACTTTGATTTTATAAAATTATTTTTCATATATAATGGCTTGAATTAAAGTTTAAAAGTCAAGTATCATGGTGCAATTGTGCTTTAAACAAAAACATTAATTTCAAAAGTGCCCGTCATATCAAAGAACTTAATGTTGATTTTATATGTTGAGTCTTTCGGCTTGTGTGGTAAAAAAAAACTTCTCAAATGCATTTGTAATGTTAGGCGGTGTAAGGTGTTAACTTTGGTCAAAATCGCCTGTTCTTTCTTTCAATTTGATTTTTTTGATTATCGATTATCGATACTTACTGAAGACATTCCGATACAAAACCCATCTAAGAACACTGCCAGAAACATAAAGTACTTTAGTGTGAAATTTAATAAAAACCGGCCCAAGCATTTTCGAGTCCATAGGGAACAAACTCACACACAAATTTTCTTTTATTTTGTAGAGATAATTTGTGTGTGTGTGTGTGTGTGTGTGTGTGTGTACGCGCGTGCGCGTGTATGTGTGTGTTCAACATAAGATCAGAAAAACACCGGTACCATGAGGTTCAAATCCAAACAAGGCATAAATACAAGCTGAAGGCTGAAGAGAGTCTGACATATGCAACCAGATATAGTTCTCCTTTGTTTGGATTTGAAACCAACGGTACCAATGTTTTCCTGATTTTATTTAACACATATTTAAATAAATATTACGCTCTTATTTTGAAAATGTTATGAATAATCGAGCGCTCTGCTGAGGTTCTCTCTTATTAACTATAAATATATACACACACGAGCACACGTATATCATACTTATATTTTATTGTAATAACTTCAGTTTTTATTATTCTATACTCTTAGGTTCAAGTAGCCATTTACAGGAGAACACATGTCTGTGCAGAGCACAATTTTTAAGCTTGTCTAGAAAAATATCAAAATGCTATTAATGTCAGCCTTTCAAAATTCTATTTATCAATTTGTTTATATACATTATTGTTTTTTTTTCAATTTAAACTTTTCCTAAATTATTTGCAGAAGAAAATAGCTTTGCAAAGAGTGTCAATTTCCTTTTTTTTTTTCTTTCTTGACTTATCCAATGGCGCATTAAAAACAAACGCATTTAATCCCAAAAAGATTTAATGCATTATTTAAAAAGAAACTTAAAATCTAATTTTCATTTTAAAATCCAGTACCAACATGAAAATCATGTTATGGCGAATTTAACTGAGTACTTGACTGAAGAGAAAATAGATTACAGATTGAATTAAATATTTAAAAAAAGATTTGCACACGAAATAAATACAATCTTGCGGAAGAAAAGTTTTGCTTTAAAGGAGTTGATGCCACATAATGACGCTAATCTTTTAATCTTGCTAATGATATTTTCTTTTCTTTTTCTTTTTTTTTTTATATCTATTTTTTATTCCATAGAAGAGGAAACAGCACTCTCTCATTTTCCCACTGATTAACAAATTCTACTTTTACGATCAAACAGTTGATATAAACTACGAGTTATCCATTTAGAATAAAATTGTGCATATTTCAGAATCATTTATAATCTTAACTGCACCTATTAAAATTAAATCATCTTTTTACATTTTTCTTTAAATAAGCACATTCGAGATCCCCAAAAATATAATTTTCTAAATTAATCAAATTTTTTATCCTTGTTATCTGTCTCTCACACACACACATATACTATATATATATATATATATATATATATAACTAAATTTAACACTCTTAACACTCCAATGAATGCACTGACGACGATACTTATGAGCTTTAAAAGGCGAACCATTAAAAGATACATCTGCCTTACTTAAAAAATGCTACTTTTATTTTTGGTGTCTTTAAAAAAAACACCCAATATTTTTGCTGATGAGGAGACTTTGTTTTAAAAAACTAAATGATAAAATTATTGTCCAAGACTTATTGTCTACCTCAATAAAAACATCGTTTCCGAAACTATCGTACAATTTATTGATTTTGTTTGTTCTTCCTTGTGAAACCGATTTTTAATTTTTAATTTTGATTACAAATTATCAATCATCTTAATATATATATATATTAGCAGGGTGACTCAATGTTGACCGGGATTGAATTAAGATGATCAATGAACGTTTCACACTCCCATATTTTTTATTGTTATCGAAATCGATGAACCACCCCATTTTTCAATCAAATCGATTGATTGCCTGCTCTAATTGGGAACCCAACACAGTGCCCTGGGAGGAAGCTTCATATGCCTTGTGCAGTGACTAAGTTCACAATATATTGTAGTCTACATTGCACTTTAGAGAACTGACTGTTGATTTTATAAAATTATTTTTATATATAATGGCTTGCATTAAAGTTTATTTTAAGCAAAAGTCAAATACAATGCTTCAATTGTGCTCTAAACAAAAACATTCATTTGGAATGCACTCTTGTCATATCAAAGAATCTACCATTGATGTTATATGCCCGGTATTACTAGTTGTGCGGTGATAATGGTTTGAATTTAAATTTAAAATGAAAATGTCAAATATCATTGTGAAATTGTGTTTTAAACAAAAACATTCATTTCGAATGAATGTTAAGGAATTTGCATATTGGACTCTCAATAGTGCAACCAGCTATGAAAATCAGTGGTTGGTAAAGTTTTTTATAATTTTTTAAAGGATCTTTCATCTTATTTTTAAGGATTCAACCATTACCTTGGATATGTGTGCATTGAATTTGGCCTCATGCTGATAATAGAGCAGAAAATAAAATCATTTTTGATGCGAATGAATAAGGGAGGTCGTTTATGAAAATGAGGAATAATAAAGTTCCAAGGATCAACACCTGGAGCACATCCACATTAATGTGATGTTCAATTGGGTGGCCATCTAGGATGGCGTGGATCTTTCTTTTAGCTAAAAACAATCTGAACATATTAAATACTGTAGTACCATGCAAATTAATTTCCTCGAGAAGACTTATCAGTTGCAGCCAATTTAGCTTCTCTTGCCTTCCATAGTGTTGGTCAGAATGCAGTTTAGCATTTTTGATATGGTGGACTATTTCTAAATTGATTAATGGTTAAAATATTTTAGCGAAGAGTGGGAGGAGACTTATGGAGCAATGATTTTGCAGGTCTTCTGATTCTTGAGAAACACTGGATACGCCTTAGGCATATATTTAGGTATATATTTAGGTATATATTTACAAATATTTATTTTAATTAATGTCATTCTACTTACATCCCTTTTGACCCAATCAGTGCTGATTGCATTCTTGGACCCAACTCTCAAAATTGGATATTATAAAACGTAAAAAAATGGAAAAGAGTAAAATAGTGTTACATATGGGCGGATAAGCTAATAAGTTAAAATGCTGAGAGAAAATTGATCTAAGAATTGGTTTTAACATAATTAACAGAGATATATAATTATGAGTGTACATCCTCTGTCAAAAATGACAGAAAAAAAAACTTTGCCACTGTTTACATTTGTATTCATATGAGATAACATTTGAATTAGTGAATAAAAAAAAACACGAGAGAAAGAAAGCGTCTTAAACTGAAAACTTAAAAACAAAGAAAAGAAAAACCGTATAAATCGGTGACGAAAGCAGAAAGAAAATTTCATTATGAAAATAGATGTTGAACTCTTGTTATTTGCTATCACAATTTCCCTAAATACTTGAAAGGGACTTGTTCAGATGTTTTTTTTCAGTAACCTTTATGTGATGGAATATATATATATATATATATATATATATATATATATATATATATATATATATATATATAGAGAGAGAGAGAGAGAGAGAGAGAGAGAGAGAGAGAGAGACAGACAGACAGACAGACAGACAGAGAGAAAGAGCATTCTTGAGAAGATAAAACCATATATTGGTATTGGTCTTTGTAAATGCAATAAGGAATAAACCTCAACTGTGGGAGGTTGTATATGCTCTTTATACCTAGGTATTTTGAAGCCTGATGCTTCTGATCAGAAGATGAGCTAGGGGGCTAGGTTACAAGCAGTTCAATGCGACATCTAGCTAAGGATATAATTGGAGGGATATTAAAGTATCTGGTATATAGGGGAGTGATGTACAAGGGGTATGCGGGGTATCTGAGAGGGATTAAGCTCATGTAGGTGAATATAAATATATATGTACATACATAGATACAAATAAATATGCATTGCTTTTTATTACCAAGTAGAGGATACTTTTCAAAAATGACTAAGACAACTGGTGAGATTAGTTATTTTTTTTGTAAACCGCAGCCAGCTTGAAACCGATGATATCGTGTTGATTTAACTTGATCATCTGTAACACCATAAATAAATACATATGTATATAGGGAAAAACCAAAATTATTTATGTTCATCAATGTTTCGTATTTATTTCAAGACTTACTCAGGATGACTGATTTGAAGATTTTTTTCTTCAAATCAGTCATCCTGAAAAAATATTATTTCCATATTTTTCATTATATATATATATGTATGTGCATATATATATATATATGTATGTGCATATATATATATATATATATATATATATATATATATATATATATATATATATATATATACCAGTGGTGAAAAAACCGGACTAGCGTGCTCAATGTGTAGCCAGAGCAGTATATAGGAAATTTATGAAATTCTGGACTCACAGTAATAAATTTCATATATATATATATGTTACCGAATATCTTCTCTACTCTTCTGATGAGAAGCATTAGGCTTCGAAATGCCTTGGCATAAAGAGTCCCTTCTATCCTCCAACTAATTGTTTGTATTCCCTTATTGAATAAATGAACCAATCTATATTTACCAATATATAGTTTTTGTGACTTCATTTTTATTCCTATTGTTCTCATATATATATATATGAAAACTCTCAAAATTGGATATTATAAAACGTAAAAAAATGGAAAAGAGTAAAATAGTGTTACATATGGGCGGATAAGCTAATAAGTTAAAATGCTGAGAGAAAATTGATCTAAGAATTGGTTTTAACATAATTAACAGAGATATATAATTATGAGTGTACATCCTCTGTCAAAAATGATATATATATATATATACACCCTATGTCCAACCACCCCAAACACATTATTAAACATATCCCTAAATCAATAGAAAAAAGGCTTAGCACAAACTCATCTAACTCCAGCATTTTTAACCTACACAAACCCTTCTTTGAAAATGCTTTAAAGGAATCTGGATATTCCAACCCTAATATTACATACTTGGACCCTAATAAACCCAACAATACAAATAGGAATAACAGATCCCGCAAAGTCCTCTGGTTTAACCCTCCCTATAATAATATGATAAAAACTAAATTAGGTAAAAAATTCTTCATGCTTCTTAATCACCACTTCCCCCCTAGTAATATTCTACATAAAATTTTTAATAAGAACACTATTAAGCTTAGCTACAGTTGCACAAATAATCTAGAAAATAAAATTAAAAAACACAACAATAAAATACTAAATAACCACAACTATAATAACAATGGTCAAAATAATTGTAACTGCCTTAACAAACCCCAATGCCCGCTCCAGCAAAATTGTCTCTCAACAAATGTGGTTTACAAAGCAACTATTGCCCCTGCTGAAGATCCACAAAACAAAAAATTTTACATTGGCCTTTCAAGCACCACGTTCAAAGACAGATTTAGAGTGCATAAATGCTCCCTAAATAACCCCAACCACCCAAATAGTACTTCATTAACTAACCACTATCTACTACTTACCCGAAACAACCTCACCCCAATTATTAGCTGGGAAATTCTTAATAGAGCTAGTACCTGTAAATCACTAAACTCCCCATGTTATTTATGCTTAACTGAAAAATTACTGATTACTAATTTTAGAGATAGAGATAAACTTCTAAATAAAAAAACTGAAACCTCACTTAATTGTAAACATTATAAATCCCACCTCTTAAGCAACTTCTCACCCTTCTAATAATAACTATAACCCACCCCTAAAATCTAACACTAACGAATTACACACACCCTATTTACAACCTAAACTATATAGTCCCCCATTCATTTTAAAAGAACCCCTCCACAGAACCCCCACCTATTTATCCCACCATTTTTTAGCTACATCTCTCTTTACCAAACTCATTTTTGTACCCCCCCCCTTTGCCTTAATCACTCCTTATGTCATTATTTAAAGGTTCTCGCCCCATAGTCTCTTATTGGCTATTTCCATAATCAGGTCTCGATTTCTATTATTTCAATTACGTACTTATCACAATTGGTATCCTTCGACTTGCCTCTCGGTCTATTATCTACTTGTTAACAACTAATCATTTACTTACCTTCTATTTTAATTAATTATTTAATTTACCATCTACATATAACATATATAATACGCTTTTCTCTTATATTTACCTCTTACTAATTCTTTCAATAATAATTATCATATTTTTTAACACGAAGCTTATTTACATATTTTTCGTATTTGTGTTTGTACATATACTCAAGCACATGCTTCTCCCCCATTGATGTGTGTATTTTTTACATGTGTACTCATGTGTATGTATTTGTGTGTTTTTGTTATCTACTTACTATCTACATTTTATTAATAATTATATTAATTTTTATTATTTAATTAACTTACTTATATCCTTAGTTTTTTTACTTTATTAAATAAACCTATAACGTATAATTCACCTATTTACCCTTCTATTTCTCATTTCTTTCTTCCAACTTAACGCCCGACAATTCAAAAAACTATAAATAATAAATTAAAAAAAAAAAAAAAAAAAAAATTAATTTTTTCAATTTCTCCCTGCCCAGCTAATTTATATATATATATATATATGTGTATATATATGTGCACATGTATATATATATGTGTGTATGTGCGTGTGTATGTGTGTGTGTTTGTATATGTATGTATATGTGTGTGTATGTATGTATTTATATGTGTGTATATATATGTGTGTGTGTATATGTATGTATATATATGTATTTGTGTTTGTGCGTATCTTCTATATGTGTGTATATGTATGTGTGTTTTTTTTTATATATATTTGTATTTGGTTACGTATCTTCTACATGTATTTTTGTGTGTGTGTTTTTCTGTGTGTATGTGTTTTATTCACTTATTATAAATATCTCCCTAATAATTTTATGAATTTTATTATTTGATTAACTTACTGATATTCTTACCTATTTCTATATTAGTAAAATAAACTTGTAACTTATAATTCATTAATTTATATTTTTCTCTTTCTCTCTTTCCTTCAACTACAACGCCTGAAAATTTATAAATTATTTATAAAATATTTTTCAATTCCCCCCCCCTCCCAGCTAATTTATATTTATATGTATATATATGTATGTATATGTATATGTATATATATATGTATGTGTAAGTGTTTGCATCTGGATGTATGTGTACTTGCATATATGTTTATATATGTATATATGCGTGTATTTTTACGTATCTGTGTATGTGTACATATATATATATGTGTTTGTATATGTATGTTTGTGTATATATGTATATGTATATATATATATATATATATATATATATATATATATATATATATATATATATATATGTATGTGTGATCACGCATGTGCTTTTCCCCCATTTACGTATGTGCATTTGCTATACATATTTATGCGTGTGCTTATATTTGTGTGTTACTTATTAAAAATGTTTTTTTTTTTCTTCTATTATTTAAGTTACTTACTTAAGCCTTCACCTATTTTATTTTATTTCACTAAAATAAACCTATAACGTATTATTTCTACCTGCCCGGCTATTTATTTATATATATATTATATTTAATTATATATATCATTACACTATCAAAATAAACCTGTAAAGTATAATTCATTAACTTATTTTTCCTTTTCTTTTTCTTTCCATTTTATAAACAATAAATATCTTTCAATCTCTCCCCGCCCGGCTAAATTACTTTAAACCCCATTTTCAACCCGTTCCTTCACCTATTTTATTTTATTTTATTAAAATAAACCTGTAACGTATTATTTCTACCTGCCCGGCTAATTTATTTATTATATTTAATTATATATATCATCACACTATTAAAATAAACCTGTAAAGTATAATTCATTAACTTATTTTTCCTTTTCTTTTTCTTTCCATTTTATAAACAATAAATATCTTTCAATCTCTCTCCGCCCGGCTAAATTACTTTAAACCCCATTTTCAACCCGTTCCTTCACCTATTTTATTTTATTTTATTAAAATAAACCTGTAACGTATTATTTCTACCTGCCCAGCTAATTTATTTATTATATTTAATTATATATATCATCACACTATTAAAATAAACCTGTAAAGTATAATTCATTAACTTATTTTTCCTTTTCTTTTTCTTTCCATTTTATAAACAATAAATATCTTTCAATCTCTCTCCGCCCGGCTAAATTACTTTAAACCCCATTTTCAACCCGTTCCTTCACCTATTTTATTTTATTTTATTAAAATAAACCTGTAACGTATTATTTCTACCTGCCCGGCTAATTTATTTATTATATTTAATTATATATATCATCACACTATTAAAATAAACCTGTAAAGTATAATTCATTAACTTATTTTTCCTTTTCTTTTTCTTTCCATTTTATAAACAATAAATATCTTTCAATCTCTCTCCGCCCGGCTAAATTACTTTAAACCCCATTTTCAACCCGTTCCTTCACCTATTTTATTTTATTTTATTAAAATAAACCTGTAACGTATTATTTCTACCTGCCCGGCTAATTTATTTATTATATTTAATTATATATATCATCACACTATTAAAATAAACCTGTAAAGTATAATTCATTAACTTATTTTTCCTTTTCTTTTTCTTTCCATTTTATAAACAATAAATATCTTTCAATCTCTCTCCGCCCGGCTAAATTACTTTAAACCCCATTTTCAACCCGTTCCTTCACTAACATTAACTTTCCAACCTGTTGCCATGGTGATCCTTTAAATTAACTGTTACTTATGCCGTTATCAACAAAAGTAGCGTCTCTTAAGTTTAAACTGTTAAAAAACACGTATATAAGAATTTACACATAATTAATATTTAATTATAAACCCCTCTCTTTTTTAATACACTCCTACTACTTTAAACTCCAACGTCCTCTCCCCACCACTCCCCCTTCTTTTCTAACTCCCCTTTATCTACGATCTTTCCATTTTTATTTGACTTTATAACTTAGTCCATCTATGAATTCTGATGATGCTAGTTGGATTTTTCCTCTCTTTGAGGATTTTCCTCTAGTTGAAACAATTTGTAAACTCATTCTGGACTCACAGTAATAAATTTCCTATATATATATATATATATATATATATATATATATATATATATATATATATATATATATATATATATATATATATATATATATATATAATTAGTTAAATTGAATATACGTTTCTAGTCTATTAATTTTACATTGGATCCTTTCAATTTTTCATATTGTAGTCTTTACTTCAGGTGGGAACTGGCTGATTGAGTAACCATAACTTGGATTTGTCTAAGTACTTTCAAATCCTTCTGGATTCATTTTCATGGATTAAACTGGTTGGATTTTGTACTATTTATATTTATGGATGCTTAATTTTCATTGGCTAATAAATTATTAATTGTTTCTTTTTATTATTATATAAACACTTCAAAAGGTTAAGGCTATTATTAAAGTTTACATTTTTTTTAGTTTTTAATTATACATCAGCCAGTTCCCACTTGAAGTAAAGACAATACGAAAAATGCAAAGGATCCAATGTAAAATTAATAGAGTAAAAACATCTATTTAATTTAACGAATTATGCATAAAAGAAAAAATGCTGTCCTTGTATATATATATATACTTGGACATATGTGATTTCATAATAGATGAATCATAGTTACTGAAAGGAATGTGACGTCATACCAAGTTGTTAAACATAAAATATGCATGGTTATTTGAAAGCAGAAGTTTAAAAATTTTATACTTAATATATACATATAACAAATACTGACGAAAAGGGTTAGGTGTGATCCACTAATATATACATATATGTGTTTATATATATGTATGTGTGGAAGAGGGGTCATTGAGTTATAAAGATGGAAACTGTACAAACCTAGTTTTTCAATGCAAAACACAAATGAATGGGTGTTTTTTTAGTGCCATCAAACGAAGAAGGTGATATGCTTAAAAAATGAAGCGATATGGAAGGGGAGCTGATAAAAGAATGATTAATATTCTTTGATAATTTCAAGAAGAAATCTCTTTGCTTGTGTATGAAAAGAAATGATACGATATAATGAAGCCAAAAAAACAAGGTGAATTGCTAAAAATTGAAAAAAAGTAATAAGTTACAATTTACAGTGAGGAAAAAGACAAAGATCGAAAACAAAATGATAACAAAAATCATATGCATTTTCGTAAAATGAAAATATGAGGAAAAATGCATGATTGATAAAAGAAAACGAAATTGAAATTTTACTGAAAGTTTTTTGTTTTTACTCAAACGGCATTCTTTTTAAGGAAATAATTAACAAAACAAAACAAAACAGACACAATGTTAATAAACTCTTTTGAAATAATAATTAACAAAATTATAATGTATATATGTAAGTAGTAACAGGATTTTAAGCAATGAAAAGTGTCGCTGGGAATGTGTTTTTTTATTTTAGATGGTCACCAGTATCAAGGCCAAAATCTAGTCAAGGATAAGATGAAATGATTATTAATTATGAGATGAAGAACTCTGAGAGGACTAAGAATGATTAAAGGAAATGAACAAAATTCAAATACTTGTGCGACACTTCATAACATTCACTTGCTATTTCAGAGACTTCAACTGAGAAATCTTTTTTAGGATTCTAATTGCTCCTTGAAGTGCAATTGCTTTGAGTATTTTTGTTGACTTTCTTTTGCCGTCACAGACCTG
The DNA here is from genome assembly GCF_053919585.1 of Euprymna scolopes. Taxonomy (NCBI): domain Eukaryota; kingdom Metazoa; phylum Mollusca; class Cephalopoda; order Sepiida; family Sepiolidae; genus Euprymna; species Euprymna scolopes. The sequence goes on from NC_136484.1 coordinate 72,824,059, forward strand.
GTAGAGATTGGCACTCTTTACCACATTGGTTGCAGATTGCTGCCAGTTGAAGGAGATAGTTCACAAATTGTTTTTGAGGATGCCTGTTACTTGTAAGACCTGCTTTGCTCAAACATACTTTACCATGGTTCTCTTAAACCCAATCACAGAGAATGGCAATCATATCATTTGGCATTTTAAGGCCTCTTTCTTAATTGCTCTCTCATATTCATGTACAGTAATATCGATGACCTGTTTCCATGTTGTAATTTTTGTCCAAATATTTCCATACAGTGTATGTGTGTGTAAAAAATAGTTTGGCTCTATGATTATGACATGAAGCAAACATATTTCAAATATTTATCAACTGCCTGAGATACATTTTAAAAAATAGATGATGAGAGATAAAATCCTCAATAAGCTGTAGCAAAAGAAAAGAAAAGAAGAAACAGGAAAAAGTTATGCCATACATATAGAAAAGGTGTGATTTGATTGACCCCCACCCTATAGAACCAGCATCCAACAGCACCAGATAAAATACAGAAGGAAATAAAGAGAAGATGGCCAAGGAACACCTGAAAGCATGACACTGAATAAGAATGAAACAGATGAAGAAGCAGACAAAAGCGATGAATGGGATTTGGTTTTTATTCTGCCAAGAAAACTTTTTGAATGTTATCCATGCACTGGTTACATGTGATATTCTTTTTTTATCCATTCTTTACAAACTTTTGTTCACTACAAACAACGTATATTACCACTGAGATGTAAGGAGTAAGTGCCAGATTTATAGGGGGGGGCAGCATAGGTGAAGAGATTGGTGGTAAGATGTTTTTTCACTTTACATTTAAATTTTGATACAGTTGGAGAAACATGAAGCAGGAAAGGAATTCCAAGGAAAAAATATATTAAAATAGAAAATTTATCAACATCTAGAGACCTCTACAGACAAAGGGGTGCGATTTTGTTGCTAGTCAGGTAGGCAGGGATATTTACATTGAGGAGTACAGGTGCAGTAAGTTAATCAGACAACGTTTCATGAATATACTTGTAAAATAAGCACAGGTATTGTGGTGATATGTCGTGTCAATATATTTTATTGGCTAAATTTAATTTTTTTTTCATAGGATTAAATTGGGATGGTCTGTTGGGCACCTCAGTCTTATAAATAATTTTGTGTCATACAATGTATTTATAGAATAGTCGTTTGATAAGTTCAGGAAGGTTATTCAATTGTATTTTAGGTTTCTCCTATCAAAGCTAGAATGATTTATCTTTTCACAATTTATTATTTGTGGGGTAGACACATTTTTAACAACATAATAATATTTGGTGTGTTACAGCATTAAAAATATGTTTGGGTAGTTGATTGCACTGAAGTGCAACTTCTGCTTTGAAAAAGTATGTGTGTGTGTGTCTGACTCTGCTTAATACTGTCTTGTTTTCGATCAGGTCGAATTTTCATGTTTCCCCCTTCCAACTGTTGGAATATAACTTGTTTGATAAACATTGTGAGTCACTTTCTTTTTATGTATTGTATGTTTTCAGTTTTGTAATCTACAGATGTAAGTTTAAAACTTGCTATTGTCATTTTAGTTTTAGTTTATCTCAGCCCTTTGATTTTTTGTGATGTTCACATGGGAGGAAACTGATAGGAAATTACATGACTCTTGTATGAAGAAAGTAATTCCTTATGCATATAAGCATTACGTTTTCGCAATTTCAGAAAGGAATGTGTTTGCACGTGTCCATCTGAAGATGGCTTTCTGAAAGAATATCATACGAATAAAGATAAATGAAAGAAGCAAATAAAAAATAAAGATAAATGAAAGAAGCAAATAAAAAAATAAAGATAAATGAAAGAAGCAAATAAAAAAATAAAGATAAATGAAAGAAGCAAATAAAAAAATAAAGATAAATGAAAGAAGCAAATAAAAAAATAAAGATAAATGAAAGAAGCAAATAAAAAAATAAAGATAAATGAAAGAAGCAAATAAAAAATAAAGATAAATGAAAGAAGCAAATAAAAAAATAAAGATAAATGAAAGAAGCAAATAAAAAAATAAAGATAAATGAAAGAAGCAAATAAAAAAATAAAGATAAATGAAAGAAGCAAATAAAAAATAAAGATAAATGAAAGAAGCGAATAAAAAATAAAGATAAATGAAAGAAGCAAATAAAAAATAAAGATAAATGAAAGAAGCAAATAAAAAAATAAAGATAAATGAAAGAAGCAAATAAAAAATAAAGATAAATGAAAGAAGCGAATAAAAAATAAAGATAAATGAAAGAAGCGAATAAAAAATAAAGATAAATGAAAGAAGCAAATAAAAAAATAAAGATAAATGAAAGAAGCGAATAAAAAATAAAGATAAATGAAAGAAGCAAATAAAAAATAAAGATAAATGAAAGAAGCAAATAAAAAATAAAGATAAATGAAAGAAGCGAATAAAAAATAAAGATAAATGAAAGAAGCAAATAAAAAAATAAAGATAAATGAAAGAAGCAAATAAAAAATAAAGATAAATGAAAGAAGCGAATAAAAAATAAAGATAAATGAAAGAAGCAAATAAAAAATAAAGATAAATGAAAGAAGCAAATAAAAAAATAAAGATAAATGAAAGAAGCAAATAAAAAATAAAGATAAATGAAAGAAGCGAATAAAAAATAAAGATAAATGAAAGAAGCAAATAAAAAATAAAGATAAATGAAAGAAGCAAATAAAAAAATAAAGATAAATGAAAGAAGCGAATAAAAAATAAAGATAAATGAAAGAAGCAAATAAAAAATAAAGATAAATGAAAGAAGCAAATAAAAAAATAAAGATAAATGAAAGAAGCAAATAAAAAAATAAAGATAAATGAAAGAAGCAAATAAAAAAATAAAGATAAATGAAAGAAGCAAATAAAAAATAAAGATAAATGAAAGAAGCAAATAAAAAAATAAAGATAAATGAAAGAAGCGAATAAAAAATAAAGATAAATGAAAGAAGCAAATAAAAAAATAAAGATAAATGAAAGAAGCAAATAAAAAAATAAAGATAAATGAAAGAAGCAAATAAAAAATAAAGATAAATGAAAGAAGCAAATAAAAAATAAAGATAAATGAAAGAAGCAAATAAAAAAATAAAGATAAATGAAAGAAGCAAATAAAAAAATAAAGATAAATGAAAGAAGCAAATAAAAAAATAAAGATAAATGAAAGAAGCAAATAAAAAATAAAGATAAATGAAAGAAGCGAATAAAAAATAAAGATAAATGAAAGAAGCAAATAAAAAATAAAGATAAATGAAAGAAGCAAATAAAAAAATAAAGATAAATGAAAGAAGCAAATAAAAAATAAAGATAAATGAAAGAAGCAAATAAAAATATAAAGATAAATGAAAGAAGCAAATAAAAATATAAAGATAAATGAAAGAAGCAAATAAAAAAATAAAGATAAATGAAAGAAGCAAATAAAAAAATAAAGATAAATGAAAGAAGCAAATAAAAAAATAAAGATAAATGAAAGAAGCAAATAAAAAAATAAAGATAAATGAAAGAAGCAAATAAAAAAATAAAGATAAATGAAAGAAGCAAATAAAAAATAAAGATAAACGAAAGAAGCAAATAAAAAAATAAAGATAAATGAAAGAAGCAAATAAAAAATAAAGATAAATGAAAGAAGCGAATAAAAATAAAGATAAATGAAAGAAGCGAATAAAAAATAAAGATAAATGAAAGAAGCAAATAAAAAATAAAGATAAATGAAAGAAGCAAATAAAAAAATAAAGATAAATGAAAGAAGCGAATAAAAAATAAAGATAAATGAAAGAAGCAAATAAAAAAATAAAGATAAATGAAAGAAGCAAATAAAAAAATAAAGATAAATGAAAGAAGCAAATAAAAAATAAAGATAAATGAAAGAAGCAAATAAAAAATAAAGATAAATGAAAGAAGCAAATAAAAAATAAAGATAAATGAAAGAAGCAAATAAAAAAATAAAGATAAATGAAAGAAGCAAATAAAAAATAAAGATAAATGAAAGAAGCAAATAAAAAAATAAAGATAAATGAAAGAAGCAAATAAAAAATAAAGATAAATGAAAGAAGAAAATAAAAAAATAAAGATAAATGAAAGAAGCAAATAAAAAATAAAGATAAATGAAAGAAGCGAATAAAAAATAAAGATAAATGAAAGAAGCAAATAAAAAATAAAGATAAATGAAAGAAGCAAATAAAAAAATAAAGATAAATGAAAGAAGCAAATAAAAAAATAAAGATAAATGAAAGAAGCAAATAAAAAAATAAAGATAAATGAAAGAAGCAAATAAAAATATAAAGATAAATGAAAGAAGCAAATAAAAAATAAAGATAAATGAAAGAAGAAAATAAAAAATAAAGATAAATGAAAGAAGCAAATAAAAAATAAAGATAAATGAAAGAAGCAAATAAAAAAATAAAGATAAATAAAAGAAGCAAATAAAAAAATAAAGATAAATGAAAGAAGCAAATAAAAAATAAAGATAAATGAAAGAAGAAAATAAAAAAATAAAGATAAATGAAAGAAGCAAATAAAAAAATAAAGATAAATGAAAGAAGCAAATAAAAAAATAAAGATAAATGAAAGAAGCAAATAAAAAAATAAAGATAAATGAAAGAAGCAAATAAAAAATAAAGATAAATGAAAGAAGCGAATAAAAAATAAAGATAAATGAAAGAAGCAAATAAAAAAATAAAGATAAATGAAAGAAGCAAATAAAAAAATAAAGATAAATGAAAGAAGCAAATAAAAAAATAAAGATAAATGAAAGAAGCAAATAAAAAATAAAGATAAATGAAAGAAGAAAATAAAAAATAAAGATAAATGAAAGAAGCGAATAAAAAATAAAGATAAATGAAAGAAGCAAATAAAAAAATAAAGATAAATGAAAGAAGCAAATAAAAAATAAAGATAAATGAAAGAAGCAAATAAAAAAATAAAGATAAATGAAAGAAGCAAATAAAAAATAAAGATAAATGAAAGAAGCGAATAAAAAATAAAGATAAATGAAAGAAGCAAATAAAAAAATAAAGATAAATGAAAGAAGCAAATAAAAAATAAAGATAAATGAAAGAAGCAAATAAAAAAATAAAGATAAATGAAAGAAGCAAATAAAAAAATAAAGATAAATGAAAGAAGCAAATAAAAAATAAAGATAAATGAAAGAAGCAAATAAAAAAATAAAGATAAATGAAAGAAGCAAATAAAAAATAAAGATAAATGAAAGAAGAAAATAAAAAATAAAGATAAATGAAAGAAGCGAATAAAAAATAAAGATAAATGAAAGAAGCAAATAAAAAAATAAAGATAAATGAAAGAAGCAAATAAAAAATAAAGATAAATGAAAGAAGCAAATAAAAAAATAAAGATAAATGAAAGAAGCAAATAAAAAATAAAGATAAATGAAAGAAGCGAATAAAAAATAAAGATAAATGAAAGAAGCAAATAAAAAAATAAAGATAAATGAAAGAAGCAAATAAAAAATAAAGATAAATGAAAGAAGCAAATAAAAAATAAAGATAAATGAAAGAAGCGAATAAAAATAAAGATAAATGAAAGAAGCGAATAAAAAATAAAGATAAATGAAAGAAGCAAATAAAAAAATAAAGATAAATGAAAGAAGCAAATAAAAAATAAAGATAAATGAAAGAAGCAAATAAAAAATAAAGATAAATGAAAGAAGCAAATAAAAAAATAAAGATAAATGAAAGAAGCAAATAAAAAAATAAAGATAAATGAAAGAAGCGAATAAAAAAATAAAGATAAATGAAAGAAGCAAATAAAAAATAAAGATAAATGAAAGAAGCAAATAAAAAAATAAAGATAAATGAAAGAAGCAAATAAAAAAATAAAGATAAATGAAAGAAGCAAATAAAAAATAAAGATAAATGAAAGAAGCAAATAAAAAAATAAAGATAAATGAAAGAAGCAAATAAAAAATAAAGATAAATGAAAGAAGCAAATAAAAAAATAAAGATAAATGAAAGAAGCAAATAAAAAAATAAAGATAAATGAAAGAAGCAAATAAAAAAATAAAGATAAATGAAAGAAGCAAATAAAAAAATAAAGATAAATGAAAGAAGCAAATAAAAAATAAAGATAAATGAAAGAAGCAAATAAAAAATAAAGATAAATGAAAGAAGCAAATAAAAAAATAAAGCAGTAAAAATCATTCAATTGTACACCTCATAGAGAAGAAATGTTTGTTTTATATTATACAGCTGCCCTCCTCCAAATGTCGCCCATAGAATCATTAATAAAATTCATAATCTTTTCTTCAACCGAACCATATTTAGTATGAATAATATTCGGTTTATGCCCTGACTTGTTCACAAAGTTCTTTTTGGGTGTCTTTTTGCATCTTCACCCCAAACAAGGTAATTCACCCCAAACAGTGCCAATTTGATGCAGGAGGCATCTGAGACATAAATTTTAGCAAGATGTTTACATTACACTTGAACTTCTGTACAGCCAGGGAAGCAGAAACCCGGAAGGGAATTCAAAGGTTAGCAGTTCTAGGGAACAAACTTTTAGAGTAGAGGGCTTTCTGGCATCTAGGGATCTCTACTGTCTAGGAGTGTTATTTTGCTGCTTGTTGGGGGTACACGGGATTGTATTTCGGCGTTGTCCCCATTTCACTACAGACTGGAGGTCTTCATCTAAGGTTTCTGCCATTGCCTTGGATATGTGTTCATTCGTTTTCTCCTTGAGTCTGTAATAGAGCATGGTGTTATCAGCAAATATACCCACCTCAGAGACAATTTTATCAGGGAGGTCAGGAATCCAACAGTCTTTGTTTTATTGCACAAAATTATCAATAACTCTGTTCATTGAGTGTGAAGCCTATTTTGGTGATCACTTTAGTAATCATCCTACTGATGAGATGATCATCAAAGTGTCCCCGTTGTTAAATATTCCTAACTAAAACTTGATGGACAATAATAAACTGAAGTTTGTTCGTAGCAAATATGGCATAATTGCAGAAGTAATTGTGAATTTAATTAATGATTCTATAGATGATTCCATTTTTTTGTGAGGATAGGCTTACTCTGTAATTTAATAAAGTACCTAAATACTGACACTAGATAGGTCTCCTAACTAGTAATTTGAAACTATTACGCTTTTAAAATGAAATTGCTAAAGAAAATGCACTGTTAATTTTTAAGCTGCAGAAAAAAAATGCAATTTTAATATTTTTAAATTCATGCTGAGTTTATTTGTACCTGGGGGTAATTTTCAGTTGCTCTGAATTCTGTTCAACTGAAATAAGTGTTTTCAGGTTAATTAAACGGACGGAAAAGCTTGGATTAAAACATACACATGCAGACACACATTGGAATGGATATTCTCAAGATGCATCCATTCAAATGATATTTTAAACTTAAGCATGACAGGCTAAACTAAACTGTGACAGACCAACAGATGAAAATGAAAAGCCTATAGAGATGAAAATTTGCATCTACAATCATATTTATAATCAAATAAAGCAGCATTTTTCTTTTACTGCTTTATATTAATGAGTCATGGCTTACTAAGGCCAAAAGATACTTGAGGATAAGGATTAATGCGATCGTCATTTAGATCATGAACAATACTATGTGAGCAACCGAAACTATGGATGGAAAAAGTAGAATATTAAAGAGTATGGCTCAATATGTATTTGTTGACAATAAACTTTAAGACCATGTTGTCATCAATAGAAAAGCAGTCTCATGGTATTGTGTTCTATGGATAGGAAGTTCTTGAAAAAAAAAAACTAGTTTTATGTGTGTATGTATACACATATGTGTGTGTGTGTGCATACAGTTTTCCCTAATTAGCATTTAGGTAGAGTGATTTAGACACAAAAGTATTGCAGGCAAAATAAATAAATAGAAAAATGTGATATGTTTAGTACTAACTGGGGTTCTGCTTTAGAATCTTGCTAAGTCCAACCATCCTGATGAATCGTTTAACAAAACACATGTCAATGGAGAATTATATTTTAAAAGTATATATATGTTGCTCTATATTTTTATCCCCCCCCCAAATCTACAGAGATTAGAGCATTCCTGTAATGATCTGGTTCTCTGTTGATTGTAGTGTAATACTTGTTCTCTGCAGTTCTAGGGTGTCCACCCTCCCAGGCTTTGTCTTCTCTCTTTAAGAAAGGCTTAGTTTATTGTTAATTTCCTGAGGCGCCCTTACCAGGGAATGCCGATGAGGCTGCCCGGGCACTTTTTGCAAGTCAGAGTATCCCTCATCAGGGGCACTCTAACTTTTCAATCCCACTTTCCAACCTTGGTGTCACAGTTCTTGCAGTGGTAGAACTAAATATCCCTTTTTGGGGATATCACATTGTTGAGAGAAAATTATTATTAATTAGCATTTAGGTAAAGTGCTTTCCATACAAAAGTATTGTAGGCAAACTAAACAAATAAATAACGCATGTGTGTGTGTCTTTATAAACATAAGCCTTCGTCGGTTGCATAAGTGGTGACACCTAAGTAAAAAACAAAAGAAAATACTGCTCATCTTTACCGGACAAACTTCCATATGTTGGGTGTGAAAGTTAACGTTTCTGCACCGTAACCAATTCACTAAAAGCCAGGCTAGTATTTAGGTCTCATGATTTTTCGTTTTGTTTTTTTATTATATTTTATTTTCCACATTTTCTTGTTTACTCATTTTTAACCAAACCAGGCAATCTGTTATATTCAGTCCCGATTCTGGCCTGACATTGTTTTCTGCAGACTTCGAATCAAGAATTATTCTGGATTGCCACGAACTATATATAGAACACAAGTTATCGAAATTGATCATAAATCATTAAAACAGATTTAAACAAAAAGGCAATGATGAATCGCCCTCCAAGAACAGAGATTTCTATTAGCACTCTAAAAATATGAATTCGGATTAACATTGATTCCAGTCTTTGAGTCAATAATAGCTGATACATTAGCACGCACATATCTACAGGAAAACACACAAGAAATAACAGAGAAATGAACATAGCTAGTCATGCAATTCTGAAATGGAATCCAATGATAGATCAAAAACTTGACATATACAGACAAGAAATAAGTAAAGACACGACTTTATAAATATTAATGCAGTCTTCAACAACGGAATGGCTGGAAAACAATAAAACCGAACTTCTTCAATCATGTCATGTATGCTTATTTGTGGTAAAACCTCGTTTTCATAAGAAATTATATTGAAGAGTACAAAAATAATTCCGAACTACAAAAGCTAGTGTTACACATCAGACCTCTTGGAATAAAATAAAAATCAAATGTAGAGTCATGACAAGGGAAAGAATATATAAATAAACAAATTAAAGATGCTGTTGCTTTCTGAATTCCTTAAAATGCAACAGCAATGTGAATGTTTTTATCATATGCACAGATTTGCGTTTTTAATGGAAATTGCTCCAGACAAGGCAGGAATCCACTTAATGCAAGAAGCTAAAAAAAATGTCACTTCAAGGCACAAAACAAATATGTATTATATGGATAGATTCTAACTCAGAAAACAGTAATTCTTCCTCCTTTGCCAGAAACATCGGTCATGGAATGTAAGGACTAAATGTCAAAATATGGGAAGTGAGAGTTACGAGGCTGCTGAAAGTAAACCCAGGGTTCACTTTCTACTCTCCACTCTTTGTTTTTGTTTCTAACCAAAGAATACCTTATTTAAAAATTGAAAATGAAAAACAAAAAGAAATATCTTCTGCAAGGTAACCACATATATAGTTAAATACTTATCTATATTTTATATATCAAACTATATTGTATAGAAAAGGTCACAGTTAATTCACTCGTATCATACACACCAGGTCTGAACTAAATCGCCATCTTGTCAAAAGGAAACAACAAGCAGAAGGGAGATCATTCTAAACAGAATTTCTTATATCTATAGACAAGAGGAAACAACTCAACAGTCTTAACTCTGCTTAACATTGCTGGTAGCTTGTGAGAACTAAAGTTCCTAAAAAACAAAACAAAAATAAAACAACAAAAGAAATATAAATCTTCATTGCAATAAGTCTCTAAGAATTTCAAAAGAGGTCCCCCATCTTTATCCAACTATTTACAACCTGTTCTTAGCCCCTAATCCATTCAGTTTGCCTTCTTCACCATCATTTCCTTCAGTCTGGCTACGTCAACTCTCAGATGCCGATCACTCACAAAATTTGATACATTTGAAGGCTCTGCCAAAGATGCATTGTCTGTTTTACAAAGATCTTCAGGCAATCTAGGAAGTCTGAATATCTCCTGAAGCATGGCAATATACCAACATCAAAATCTATAAGATATATTTATAATTACCGAGAGATGGTCATTAAATCTATGTCTAAATTTGCCAGGGAAACCTTTAAATTTATACGTGATTAAACAAATGCACTCACATTGGAACCAGAAAGCAGCCAAACCGTCAGCACCTGTTTGTTAAAATGTTGTAGTTTTTGAAATTTTGAGATTAGGATTTGGACTATTCAGAATATTGTTTTTATACACACAATGTTTTGGTCAATGTAACATCTGACCTTCTTCAGGTGTATCTTATTCAACTCAGAATCTTTACAGAATTTCCACAAGAACCTGTGGCATAATTGATGAAGTACAAAGTAAAATTCAGTTGAAAGTTCCATCCTCATTGCCGGCACTACCAAGAATACAACTGCAAATTATTTAACACTTTTAGCCGGTTATGGTTGACGGAACAAGAGCATACTATCCCCATTGGTTACATAAAAGGTTTCATTTTCAATTTAGTGAAGATTCGTGAATTCAGCAATATAGACTTGAAGAAGGTCAGAGGTTACATTGATCGAAATTTTGCGAGAATAACGCTTAAGATAATAATTCAACACATACACCCATTTGTTATTTTTTATTTGACATAATAACAACTACCATAAATTATAAATTGTTATTGACAAAACATAGCATCACATGTGTAACGTGGACTAGTTAACTTTGTTAAAAAATAAAATATTTATAAAAAAAAAAAACGAGTTAAGACATATTTGTTTAAAAAGAAAAAAGTTTTTATTCCTTCTCAGCTTGAGAAATAAAGAGAGAGAGAGAGAAAGATAGAGAGAGAGAGAGAGAGAGAGAGAGAGAGAGAGAGAGAGGTGGTGGTGGGGGGGAGACTAAAATAATTCAATTCAACCTCGCATGTGTTTAACAACTTCTTGGCCTTCCAGACAAGATCAAAGTGTAGTATCTGTTCTTCAGATGCTGCAAGCTATGACTAGCAAAGACCAGATGTGGGGGCAACCCCACATGCTTGACCTTTAACCAGCTCCCATTTCCCTCCTCTCGGGAGCTGGTCCCCTTTTTCCCTTCCCCCTCCCTTCACTCCTCACATTAAAAATCGGCCTTGTGCCTAATTTGCTCGGTGGGGGAGCAAATAAATACCATCTGTTCTTCAGATGCTGCACTTCAATTTCTTGTTCTCTGTCAGTAGAGGAGAAATCCTTCACGACTGAGACTATTTTCATTTTTGTTCCTTTTCTCCACGTTAAAAAACGACCCTGGTTTCTAACTCTGTCACGTGGGGAGGCATTGTAAATAGGAACAACTTCGAATCTTACATGTGTCAGTTTCACCTTGACTGATCAATAAAGGTGTGTGTTTAAACCAAAGGACCAAACATTCTTTTTCTATTTTTGTTACATAACCGTTCTTTGTCGCATCCAATGAGAGACAAGCATAACAAATGATATTACATTCATTTACAAACTAAAAATTTGAAAAGATTTATTTAAAAATGTTTGACTTTATTAAAATTCTTATTGTACAATATCGGGTGAATCTTAAATTGCTAATCTTTGTTCGCATCTGAGCAAGTCCATGATTGTAAATAGGGAGTAACAGCTGTACCCCAACAAATGAACAAAAACAATATACAAGGTTTTGCGTTCATTGATTTGTGTGGGTAAAGTTTTTTTGTTAGTTATTTAGAATTGGATGCTACCAGTTAACCCTAATAAGGAGAGGAGTTTATTATAAAACATGCAAAGAATATGTAGTGGAAGTGAATGCTAGGACAAACTGCCGATTGTTTTCAACAAGGCTGCCATCTTTCAGAAAGACAAAATCTGGTGTGATGAATATGCAGAAATGGAAGGCTGACACAAACATGGATTAACCAAGTCACAAAAAATAAACATGCAGACCATAGAGTTGTGTAAGCAGTTATAAAAATTATTCATCCCAGATTAAGCATATAAGCGCATTATTAATTTGCTTTTAGTCAGTTTTCAACTCTTACAAGAATTAATGTTATTTTATTTTGTCTTCTAACTTGCAGTAGTTTCAGTTTTCCCCTTGAGTTGGTGTTTTAAGATATACAAACTACAGACACGAGCACGAAAGAATTAGGAGCATGGTTGCTAGTACCATACAAACAATTAAGAGGTTTCAATTTGAAAGAGTTAACCACAAATCCCATCAAATATCAGGTCGGCGCAAAAATTTTGTATGTAGAAGGGGGATTTTAAACCATTTTAATGAATTTCATGCATATTGTTATTACTTGAACATATCACAATGATTAATTTATAACATTTTTCTTTCAGATTATTAAAGCATATTTTCTCTAAGAAAGGAGGGGGGCATCATTTGTCCTCACACAGCACTGTTAACCAAATATCTCATAGAAAAATTGGTTGGGAAATTTTGTCCAATTCATGGTCATTAATTTTATGCATATTGTTATTACTTAAACATTATCACCATAATTAATTTATAACTTTTTCTTTTAGATTATTAAAGCATTATCCATATTTTCTGTACAATATTATCACCCATATTGATCTGAAAAAGTCTTGTCCCATCCTGCATATTCTCCTGACCTAGCTCCCTCAGACTATTTCTTATTTAAAGGATTACAAAACTATTTAGATTGCCTTAGGTTAACATCACAAGAGTAAATTGAACATGAGTTAGATTCATATTTCATATTCAAAACCTACAGAATTTTACAAGGGAAACATTTACAAGTTCGTTGACAGATGGAATCAAAGTATATAGAGAAATGGTCGTTATTGTTAGGAATAAATGTTTTCAAAAACAAACATTTTTACATTTTCAAAATGAAATTTTAAATTGGCAAAAAGTTTTGCACCAACCTAATATTATAATATAATTATTATACCCACAAAGTATAAAAAAACAATTTTATGTTGAGTATATTTTTATAATGGTCCATTTTAAAACTATTATCATAATAAATAAGTTCTCTCCTCTTTTTTATTGGCAAAAATCAAGTCCATTCAAGATAGATAAATGCTATTTTTTTCATTTATTATTTCTATATTAACATCAAAACGGACAACCGTTATTTAAATGAATGATACAATATAGCTTGTTAAAATATTGTATATATAGTAGAAACCAAAGACCCTAACAGAGGTATCTGTATACATACTTTGTATGATTATTTTTTAAATAATTTATTATAACAATATTTGTTATTTATTTGTAAGTTTATTGTCCTATTTTTTTTTTTATATATATTCAACAGTTTTGCAGATATTAACAGTAATTTATTAAAATGGTTTATCAAAAAGATAAATTAAAACCTTTCTTAAAATACTATGTTTATTAATTCTCAAAGAAGGTAATTTAAATGACAACTAATATATTTCAAGTAACTAGGAAGGATGATATACCAGCGAGTGATGGGAGTAGTAAGAAGAGATCATAGAAAGAAGAGTTAAGGTGACTACTTTTTCACTCTCTGAAATTGAAGTAGAATAAATAGTGGTAGTTGTTCTGACTCAACTGGTCACGGCTACATCTGATTGGTTATATAATGATGCCAACTAGTATAACAATTGCCATTAAAGTATGTCAAGTGGGTTCAAATTAACAAGTTTATATAGTCACACAAGATAAAATAGGTTAGCCCTTTAAACACAATTTCTAAATAATATTTATTTTTATACTAATCAAATAAAAATACGCCCAAACTTTCATCTAATTTTTTTAAATGCATCGTAAATAGATGTGCTTTACTGCATCTAACTGCAGCAAAACCCTTTTATTTAAAGTGCATCAATTAAAACAAGCTCTCTGGTTGGCTGATTTATTGCCAGACAATAAGTTTATAAATAAAATATTTTCAGAGCAATAATGGTTGATTCTGTCGAATTGAAGAAATTGTTAAAATATTTTATTATTAAAGTAAATAGCCTTCCTTAGTGCTGTTTTCCAATTATATTTATTTTATTTTCAGTGGATTTATATCAGTCAGATTCTATTCAGTTCTAGGCAGTCCACTCTCCCAAGCATTACATTCTCTCTAGAAAGAGATTACTTTATTACTAATCGCCTGAGGCATTTCACGGAGGAATACTCACAGAACTGTTCAGATATTTTTTGTAGGCTGGAGTGCAATTCACCTACTCTGCTGGCTTATAAAAACCTCATCAAACCTTGTGTCTAACCTCCATTAGAAGAAGTAAATAAACATACAGTTAACTACAAAATTATTGGTACACTCGCCAATATTCAATATTTTTTATTCATTCCTTTTTTTTATTTGTATGGTATAAAATCTTATACATGTTATTAAGCACATAGAAGAAATATAAAACACCATTATCAGAAGGATAGATAAAATTTAACAAATATAACCAGGAAATTATACAAAATAAATAAGGCAAAATTATTCGTAAAGTGGGAAAAATCGAACATAATCTTAATATTCAGTAAAATAGCTTTTCATCAGTTCTGAATTTTTGAGATGAGGTACGAATGTTTGTATTATTTACATTAATCAGACAATTTTTCTTATTTTGAGTGTTATTTGCCCAACTTTTGGGTTGATGTAATTGTAAAAGTAAAAGTCGCCATGTTTTGGCAGGAAAAAAAAATGTGTGTGTGGGGGGGGGGTATCTCTGCACTAAGGTTTCGAATTTTGGATCTAGTTGGAAGTAAGTTTGCACGAATTATAAAGATAATTTAATTAATAGGGAACCCTAGGGGTATAATTTCTAACTTATTGTTTCATTATGTATAATAATTAATAATAATGTTATGTTTTATTATCAAATTGACTTGCTTTTATTAGGTAATTTAAAACAATAAAAATAGTAATAATAATAATAATTCACATAAAAATGCTAGAAATAAGAAAATTGATAATCAGTGTATCTTCCAAGTAAGATTGATTATAGATAAGTATAAGTTCAATATGGAAGAATCAACTGAAAATAATTTGTACATAATAAAATTTCTTTTAATGAAATCCATCAACCAATTGTAAGTTCTTAGAAACATAATATTCACTTTTTATCATTATAACTTACAGCAAATTTTTAAAATATTTTTTGATGAAATTTTACGAAGTTTCTTCTGCAATTTTCTTCTTTCTTTTTTTTTTTGCATGAATGAATGTTAAGTTTTTTTTTCGTTTTTGTTTTGTTTTAAATCTGCTTAATTCTGTTGCTAGCATTGGCTCCCCTCATTTCTTTTTAGAATCAGGTACTCACACAAAGTACTACTAAGGTTTTTTGGAGTTAGGATATTCATTAGATTTTTCAATTCTTGCTAATAAATTTTCAATAATATTCAAGTCAACACTCATCAAAATCCATGTTATTACTGTAATTTTGTTTTTCTATAGCCATATGTTTGCAACTAGTATCTTTCTGATACTTGCCAAAGATTTTGTGTTCATAGTTTTAGGTTTTCATCCAGTATCTTTAGTGTTTTCAGATTGCATTATTTCTTTTAATGCAATTAATTTCTCTATCTCAGTCGGAGGTTTTTCCTTGGCACTATAGCCACCAGAATCTAGTTCATTGTTGAGACGGCTTTTTCTCTGTTGATTGAGGTGTATGGTCCTGTATCATGTGCAGTTCTACGAGGTCCACTTTCCCGGACTTTGCTTTTTACCTTTTGAGAAGGGGTTAGTTTATTGTTAATTGCCTAAGGGGCCTATACCAGGAAATACCCACGGTACTGACGAAGCGCTTTTTCTAAACTGTTTATACTTCTTTACCATACTGCAACTAGAAATTTCTACTGATAATAATCACCCTCATAGTTGACACTTTTTTGTAATTTTTTTGAGAAAAAATAAACTGAATTTTGTTAATGCAAAACTGCTAATGTAAAAACGACAACACAGCATGTTCTAGAATGCTTCACGCATAAATGTAAATCTCTCCTGCATATAAAGTTTGGTATGTGTATATGCTTATATATCTGTATGTACAGAATTCACTTCTAAACTAATTGACCAATTATTATGAATTTTGGAACATAATTGCTAGTCGTAATATGGGCTATATTTAGTTTAATTCTGTTCACGCAAAAGGGGCAAAATGAGGTCAAATCTTTAGTGAAAATTCAGATACTTTTAATTTTGTGAAATGTTAGCAATCATTATTAGACATCAATAAATATTCTCTGAATTTCAGTTTTTTGGAGTTTCTAAAGTGTTTATATATAGAAGAATTACGTTGACACACTGGTTCTTGTTAGATCACTAAAGTTAAGCAACATTGAGCCTGGTCAGTATCATATGGATGACCATTTGGAAATACCAGGTGCTGTATGGTAGAAGGACGTCCATACCTCCCTACAAAAACCTAACTTTGTCATCTCCTGATTAGGATATACATGCAACTGGGGTCTGCTTGTGAATTTGATATTCCCTAGAAACTTCATCTTTTGACGCAAGTTGGTTCAATTCACATAGGGTGAATGTCACTTCGTTCCATTAATTTTAAAGGGTTTTAAAGGGCATAATATGTTCAAAGATTAGCATTAAATTTCATCCATACTTTTTGGACATCAAGTAAGCAAGATTTTTAAAATTTCAATTTCTTAAGATCTTTTGTGCTTAAAATTTATATTTGAAAATTTTTTTGTAGAATGAAAAATCATTTAATCGATTTTAATCAAAATTGGAATAAAGATTATAGGCATAAAGTTTAGTTGCATATATGTATTTTTTTATTTTAATGTTTATTAGAGGACATAAAAGTTGTGCAAAACTTAATTAATTTTACTTATCCTGAGACGGGTATTCTTCTAGTTTCTTATAATTATAGAGATCCACGTTTTTAACACTATTTTTTACTGTACAAATAATTTAGTCTTTTCATATTTTGTTTAATTTTCTTATATTTAAATTTAATCTATTAATTGAAAATAGAGTTAAAATTTCTTTTTAAGTTATTTGCATCCAATAATTTTTTTAAAAATAAACATTAAAACGATATTGGTGTAACAAAATTCATTTTATAATAATTTGTTTCAAATAATAATTTCAACCGTATTATAACTAAATTTAACATTTACATTCCTATTTATAAACAAATAATTTGACAGAAGAAAAGAAAGTGAAAGTGAAGGAAAAAGATTCCCGGGCATCGCCGGGTGGCGACAGCTAGTAACATATATGGAAAGAGTGGCATCATATCAACAGTGTGTTCTAAGAAAAAAAATGTTGATTATTGATGGGTGCATGATATTTACTTCCTTCTTATCGAAGGAAGATGTGACAAAAGGTTGAAGGTGGGAGAATCAAGCCAGCAATCTTTAAAGAAGGAACACTCTGGCCTATTAAAAATTGGCTGGGTAACTCCATCAGCATTCCGTGGTAGAGCGTCTCAGGCAGTAAGCAATAAACTTACTCTACCCCAAAATGAGGGGAAGGCTTAGAGGGTGAATCTCCTAAGACTACCCAGGACCAATACCTCAGATTGATAGTAAAAAAAGGCCAGTGAAATAGCCCAGTTCTTGTCAGACCAGATAGTCAAGAATGGGGATACATTATTGGTCATTTTTTATTTGTATTTCCTTACAATCTTTACAATTATTGAAATGATGAACATGTTCTATCAATAAAGTGTAATTTCCTAATAATCAAATAAAAAGAATATATTAATCAAAGTTGTCTCATTGAA
Organism: Euprymna scolopes; assembly: GCF_053919585.1. Taxonomy (NCBI): domain Eukaryota; kingdom Metazoa; phylum Mollusca; class Cephalopoda; order Sepiida; family Sepiolidae; genus Euprymna; species Euprymna scolopes. The sequence goes on from NC_136484.1 coordinate 72,841,972, forward strand.
AACCTAAAAATATTTTGTTAAGCTACAGGGTGACCCCTTTCCCTGCATCCAAGAAAATAGAATGACACAGTTAATCAAATTGACAATCCTTTCTGCAATCCAACCATATTTGGTAGAAATAAATATCAATATGTGCTTAACTTGTCCAACAAATTTCAATTAAGAATGTCCAACAGTCTTTGCTTTATCACCATTCAATGATATGCTGGACATTTTCGTGATCCTCTTATCTGTAGGAGGTAACGTGTTTAAGTGATTAAAGACACGGCCTGAAGACCTGGAGATGCCAAGTTCCAATCTAATTCATTCTGCAAAAGCATTTTCATCCAACCCATACCTGACCTTGTGTCAAATCTTCTGGAGAGTTTGTAGATAATTTTGTTCTTCTTTTTTAACCAATAACATTTGTGTGGTAGTCCTAAAGTTCTTTCTTTTTCTTTTGTTGTTTACATTCACTGGAGATTAACCATCCTTCTCCACCGATTTTTATTTGTAGAATAATCTAAAAAATAATGTCTATCAAAACTTTCCAGATGATTCCTAAATTAAAGAAGGCTATCACGGAACAAAACTAGGGCAGTGCCAAGAGAGGAGTTTTAGAGTTATTGACAATTTGGCATGTTGTATTCAAGTGTGTTTATTGTTGAACATTGATAAAAGAGACTGCTGGACATACATGACTAAAACTTGGTGAACAAATCAAAGACTGAAGTTTAGTTGTAACAAATATGATTGGAGTGCAGAAAGGATTCTTAATTTTATTAGCAATTCCATGGGTAGCATTTAATTTGGGTCACCCTGTATAGTTAAAGAATCATCATCATTACTAATAGTAAAAATGTTGATGGGTACGAAATGTTAAAATAGTTAATAAAAATATTTAGTAAATTGTCTCTTATGATCTTCATTAAAGGGATAACTTTAGAACGTAAATGAAATCAAATTTAACAACAATTTACTCAGACATAAAAAAGTAAACAGACATCCTTATTATTATTGAGAATGAATACTGTTATCAGAAGGTTCTTATGAACCTAGATAAATGTTGATTTTTTCCTCGCTGATGAACTGGTTAACAGTGATGCAAAGTCGAATCCTGAGGTTTGCAGTGATTTGACGCCAATTATGTCTACTTATATGTTTACATATAATACAGAAATTCTGAGA
>NC_136484.1:72855638-72875638 GCF_053919585.1 Euprymna scolopes
AATTGAAATTTTTACACGTGGATTTATTGCATTAAGTTCACAGAAATTTTGCAAATTTATTACATTAAGTTCACAGAAATTTTGCAAAACGCATCAATATTTGTTTTGCAAGCAATGGAAATCAGACGTTATTTAAAACCAATTTTTACACATGTCCACACTTTGCAATCATGGCGTTCTAAATCATTTGACTTAATGGATATTTTTATCCATTAAGTCAAATATGATTAAGAACGCCATGCTAGATGACAAATGAGTTACTTCTCTTGAATAAATAGACAAGAAGTAGAGAATATTTGAGTCAGACAGGTTTACTGCTATCAACCTGTAATAGGTGGATCATTGTTACCTTCCAGAATAATAAATAAATGTGTGTATAGTACACAGCATTTGAACTAAAATCTATTTCCTGCAATCCTTGATTAAAAAGAAAAAATCAAATTAACAATGAAAGTAGCTGAAATTTGGACAAGTTACAGTAATTTCATAATTTTATAATGTGAGATATTTGTGTTAATTTATCTGATATAACTGAATTAAAAACAATATTATTAACTTTTAGCTAATATTTATTTCATAAAAAAAGATAGATTATAAAGAATGATTAAAGTCTTTAAGAGAATTTCAGAACATTGTTGATGAGATGACATAGCCTTTCTTTTTTAAATTACTTTTGTTTTTAAAGTGTTGATAATATCCTTCCTCCCTTCACCTTTCCATCGTTTTATTCATATTAATATACATACTTGAAAGTATTTAGAACTCCTACTGGGGAAATTGCAAATACATTTTTATGTTTCATTATCTCCAGTTAAACAAGATTGTGCACTGATATGACAGTTTTCTAAACCTTCCTACTTATGTGCTCATGACAAATTGGAAGTGGGTGTTTTTGTGTGTGACACCATCACTACAAGATTGGCACACAGGGGCTAACAGACTCTCTATCTGGTTTTTGGTTTTCTATCAGAGTTTCATTCTCCTAAGTTGATTACCTTTACCATGACTGAAGAGCTTCACACACATCTGTTTTCATTATAATTGATTTCTGTGTACAGTGATTCATGAAAACAGCATAAGCACATTGACACACTGGTTCATATAAAATCAGTAAAGTTAAGCAACATTGAGTCTAATTAGTACAGGACGGGTGACCATTAAAGAATACCATATGCTGTATGTAGCAGGATGGCAGGATTTCCCTGCAAAAGCTAGTGTCATCATTTAGTCTGACTGGGATATACATGCAACTGGGGACTGCTTGGGAATTTCATATTCTCTAGAAACTTTCTCTTTCAGAGGAAGTCAGTTCAACATAGCCAGGGTGAAAACAATACCGGAGGCCATGCATATCACTGCTCAAATGCCAGAACTTCCTTTTGTGTTCAAGAAACAGATCACATAGAATAGTTTTTAACAAGATTGCATAATGGAAAACATTACAGGCATTACAGGTATTTCCACTAGCCACACAATTCAAACCTAGGATTCAAGTTATCCTTTATCGCAGCGGCCATCATAATAGCTACACAAAATAAAGAAAAGTAAAGTCTATTCTTCTTTAAATGAGTATACGGTAAGCCGCTAATAGTGCATGGTAATCCGAGGGAGAAAACTCATATTTTTTGGCTTAATTATAAGCTTTTTAATACTTTCCTTTATGACACTCACCCATGAAGAGAGCTTTAAATAATTATTTTAATAATCACATACATATATGTTTCATTTTTACCAAGAGTCATCAGTGTGGTTAGATATAACTGTCTTGCTGGTTACACTATTCAAACCCCAGATTTGTCATCCACAAGGGATAAACGCTTTCTTTAAGTGTGGTTAAATAGGCAACTGCTTCAAGCCAGAATTGAACTTTGTCCATCTAGTTGGCATTTGATGATTTAACCATTTGTCTGTCAGGCAGGCACAATGCATAAGTGAAATTCCAACGCTTATATAACTCCAAGCAACTACTGGAGAGTATTCTTTGTTTACAATGAGCTTTGCATTATCATTAGTGGTAGTCTGCAATTTTATTTACAAAACTGCTCAACTCAAGAAGCAGGGAGCATAATATAGTCGACACTGCTTCACAGCTCTTCAATATGGTGAGACAGACAAATGCTACAAGCCAGGATCGAATCTTGACTTGAAAACTTGCTAAATAAATTTTTTAAGTTAAAATATTATCCTTCTAATTTCCAGATCAAAGGTGCAGAAATTCAAATTAATGAATTTGAATTTCTTATTTATTTGCAAATATGAAGCAGTTTGAATAAACCTCATTAGAGACACTGATGTAGCATATCTTAATTTAAAATTCATGAATGTTATCGAAGAAATATGACCAACAATAAGAATGCCTGACCCTAATTCATATCAAAAGTGAAGTAAAGTGAACTATGAAGAAAATTAATCCCCATTGAAAACTATCTCTGTGAAAGGTGTGCTCATCCAATTAAAAGTATTCGCTTTACTGATTTATCTGTTGATGGTCTGAAGAAGTTGGAAATTCGGGAATCATTTGGATATAAACACTTGTTCAGTCTTGCAGGGAACAAGTTTTGTAAACTTCTTCCAATCTGAACCTGTTGTTCAATCTTGCTTGTTATTCAGACGTCGAGTTTACAAGAGCTTTGTCCATAGTGTTATGTTGCATACAAATGAATGCTAGGCTCTCACTAGCTTGGACTTTCTGAGGATGCAGAGAAATGACATAGCTATGGTTCGGTGGATTTTGTAGTGTGTGTGATTATAATTCTGACTCCCCACTATGAAGGCGCCAAGATTGTAGTCAGCTCTGTGTTGCAACTACCTATGGTAGCATAGGCATGTTGAACGAAGTTCTGTTTGGATAAACAGATGTGCACACATTTCAACTGAAGGTAAGCAAGAAAAAAGCAGGCTGGAAAAGACTTGGAATGACTAAGTTAAAGATGACTTCAAGCAAGTGTACATAAGTGATAGTTTCATGGAAAAAAGTCACTTTGAGCCATTATGGCCGATGTGCAATCCATGTCTGATGTGAAAAACAGGTTAAAGGAGGAGGAGGAATAAGAAAATTCCTGACAATTTCTATGCACCTTTAATTTGGCAATTAAAAGAACCATTTCAACTTGATAAATCTATTAAAAGAATGAACAGAAACAAATTCCTGTTGTTTTTAATGCAGCATAACTATTTATAGTTATAGACTAGAGAGGTTTTAATCACGGGAGCTAATCTCAGCAAAGGGAAGTAACTTATAGCATTACATTATTATAGTAAGTTTAGATACTTTTCTACTTGCAATTCCTTCCAAGTGATCACCTGACACTTCCAGGGAATTGTTTGGTGTCAGAAAAATTAATATTTGTACTTTAGCCAAAAAGAAAACCTCACACAAGTTAGCAATTTATAATAATAATTTTCTTCCAGACGGCAAGAAACAGTTGGCTTAGATGATAAAAAAATATTTCATTTGCAAGCTATTTGAGTTGTAACCATATGTGTTCAAAGGTAAATGTACATATCCAAATTCATGTTTCCGACTATAAGAAAAAATATTACTGCATAACCCTTACCTCTGTATGTATATCTTTGATATAATGGTTAAAATTATCAGAAAATAGAGTATATAAATTTTAATGAAAAGATAAAAAAAAATAGATAATAAAAATCTTGGATTATTCAAACCTTAAATGTCATTTTTGCAAGGGTTCAGTCGATGTAACATGCAAAATCAGAAGTCTTTCTGTTAAATAAAATCTTTTATTTAATCCATGAGAGTAGCATGCTCGCGTTCTGCCATGGCTGATGGAGTGAGAGCATGCTACACCTGTAGATTAAATAAAGTCTTCTGTGCAGATTTCAAAGTTCACCAGAAAGATTTCAGAATTCGACAAAATACACCTGAAGAAGGTCGAAGTTCGGATTAGCTGAAACTGAATTTTACCTAGTACTTTATCTGTTACACCACTGGTACTTGAAATTTTGTGAATACCATTCAAGATGAGAACAGTAGTCTAAATGATTCAAATAATACAAAATTCTCATCTCAAAACTTCAGAAACATAATACGAATCTTATATCTCATTCTGAGGAGAAAGTTGATATGTATTTAGATGGCTAATTTGTTCATCGAGGTCGAGAAATGAAGCGATCACATTTCAGCCATTAAAAAGACACAAGTTTATTAATAATCTTTATGATTAAAGATTTGGATAACTCGATGTTGTCCATTTATCCAGGCCAAGGAATTTTATTTCAAACTGGTTTAAAAAATAATCATTTTCTTATATATATAGTTCTGCCAATCAACTAAAATAAAGTTATTATTGCTCGTTTAATAAAGCAATTAAATAACACAAAATGATGAAAGAGAAATCAAAGTTCCCTTAAAGAAGTTCATAAATTTTATAAACTCTAAATCACAATAGACGGATTTCGAAATTTTAAGACGAGTTTTGAAATCTGCTATCTGCAAGATTGCTAACAACTCTGTTTTATAATTTCTAACATAGCAAGAATTTTTAACCAAATGTTAGCCAGTTACAGACTCCATAGTTAAGGAGGAACGATGACACATGGATCCAATCCTTCCATACCAAATTTAAGATTAAATATGCTGGTTAAACCAGATCTCTAAATGCAAGGTAGTTTGGCTTATGTAAACATCACACTGGCAATTAAATTGGTATTCAGTTTTACTATACCCCTAGCCTTTTGGCTAGGAGCAAACTGTAGTCTCTGTTCTGATACTACACTTCTTTTCTGATTTTGATTTAGAAATTCTTCTAGATTGAGGCAATTTTTGTTTTTGCCCCAATCCAGCATGCCCCTTTTGGAAGAGCTGAATTTTCTGCACAATAAAAGTCGACTTTGTGTCTAACTAGTTACTTGTGGAAAGGTAAGTATATAGGTACTATATTTAATATAGGGCAAACTATCCTTAAGAAGAAAAAGGAAAAACAGATATTGTGCTAAACATCAAATGCAATGTAAATCGAGTAGAAACAATTGGTAATGATCTTAACAATCTGTTTGTGTAATATTTTATTATCCCCCCTCCCTCAATCCAAGGCTAATATTTTATTACCCCCCTCAATCCAAGGCAACATCAAAAATATAGGACATTCAGAAGGGCCAAATACTTTAGTGGATGTGAAATCAGCATCCTTATTATTAATACGATCACTGATAAGGTCTTCAGAATAACTGTTATTAATGAAAATTTCTTGAATCTTCTTAAGTTTAGAATCTACTCTGTTCGGAGAACAAATCATAAGTGATCAATGTATCTAGGTATAAATTAAACCTTCCTGGGTTTGGGGACAAAGGAAAACCGGTTAAAATATAAGATAGGCTTTCTATAGGTTAAGATCAACCTTATAACGTTGAACAAGGACAACAAGAAGAGAAGACAATTCTCCTCATCCATTTCTATGGTAAACTTCAAAATCCCATGAAGAGAATTCAGCTTATCAAAGATTGGGTGCTTTTGCAGTTTATGGACTATGCTGAAATAATAAAGTTATTATTTAAAAAGCTATTTTTAATATGGGAAGAAGGGTTTTTTTTTTGGTTTTTTTAACTATTCTGTACTTTCACCTGACAATTTAATAAACAAAAGGTATCATAAATATTGAATCTAATTAGAAAATCTTATCTTAAAAAAATAGCACGGTTCATAAACTACACACACTTCAAAGATTGTTAACAATTTGCTTTGCGAGAAAAACGTGGCAAAAGTGTCATTTATGTATCTTATATATACCATGAATGTAGTTGATAAATTAAATAATATAGATTCATAGTATCTGGCAAAGATATCTGCTGGTGTTGGGCCCAATGAACTTCCGCCAGAGATCCTACTAACTTGACTATACATAGTATCATTGAAGCTACATGCTAATTTCATACAAAGAAACAGTTCAACAAAATGTCTTCTACAGACCATGGAAAGGATAAAGCATCCGCATAGAACACATCGAAACAGATGCTTATAGTCTCTTCCAAATGTACATTAGTGAAAATACTAGCGACATCAAAGGAATGTGTAAATGGAGTCTCAAGATTGTACTCTAACTCACGTAAATAGTTAACAAGAATCTGATATATAATGCATAGTATATAAATCACACAAGTTGCAAGATTTCAAAAAGCCACTGAGCCAAGGAATGTTGGGTAAACCCTATCATAGACAATATGAGTCTCAATGTATTTTTAGATATAGTCTAGGTCAAAGTGAGCCAGAGGGTTTAATCTTGCTGTTGATCTCTTTAGAAAGAAACTTATTTTTAAAATAAACAAAGCAGACATTTCTGAATTTTGACCTTATTCTTGTAAGTATTATCTGCAGTCTCAATGGAGCCACGCTCACAGAATTTACATTGGATAGTTCAAAATTAATAACATTTTTCTAACATAATCTAAACGCTCCAGCACAACCTCTTTCGTTTTTATCTGTTTTAAAGAAATAACTGTGTTAGATTTTAATGCTTTAACACATTGGAGTTGTGATTTATTCCAAATAATAGACACATAACTATATCAGCGTGTTAAATCAAGCAATCTAGATTTTATTGCAGAAACATGATCTAGGCAAATGGAAGTTTGATGTTTGACTTGAGCAAAACAAAACCTCCAAAGAAGTTAGGTTTTTCACTTTGTTAATATAATTTTAATTTTTCCTTGTGAAATCTCCAACTAATCAAAGACAAGTTTTCAAAACAGCCCCAATAATAATAACATTCCTTAGCTCTTTGGAAAAATATAGAGCACTCTCAGTTGCTGCAAAAATTCCTCATATAAGTATCTAGACCTCACTGTAATACATTTGTACCTTAAGCATAACAGTTAGTACGTCTGCCTGCTGTTAAACCAGTCGGGTTTCGATCTCAACTCAAAGCATTTGTTTGTCTTACCACACACAAGAACGTAGGACAAATATTGTAATCTGGTAATTTATGCATCTAAAATAGTATTTTAAAAGCAAAACTGATTTATTATAACCTTGTGGTCCAATGCTACAATGACCACATTCATTCTCATTATTAATCCTTCTGCACTCATGATCTGTTTAAAAGATCCACAGCAGCTTAAAGAATTGAGTAATTGGTTGGTTCTGTTACCCCCCCCCCCAAAAAAAAACAAATTTTGTTTATTTTATTTCAGTTATGTGACAATATACAATAATATACTCGTATATTCAATAGTTATGTGGTTACTTAAGGAGAAAAGACAAGTTAAGGAATCTGTCTAGTGCTAGGTTAAGGAACTTTTTTTTTGTACTTTGGTTCCTTAAAGAAGGTTAATTTGGAGAGACTTTCTCTTTAGTCCTTTTACTTGTCTTTGATTAGTTGGAGATTTCTCTTTGCATTGTTTTTTTTATGTAGAATTTTCACTTGAGATGACTATTTTGATTGTCTAATCAACAACAGATCGTTTTGCATTTTTCTACTATTTTAGCATTGGTCAACCTGTTGGTGAGCCTTCATTTCACTTTATTAAGGAGGAATATCCAGTTTAGTCATAATAGAGGCTTGATCTATCAAAGTTACTCGCATATTTTTTAAATTTTGGCAGGTAGACTGATTATCCAATGTGGAATAATGCTCCCAGTGACCCAATCAAAGCATTTCACAAGTTCATGACCGAACTTTTCAAGGACAAGGTAAAAGTTCAGGACCACATAGGATGTGATACTTCACAAGTTCATTCATTAGAAACCAAATTAAACTTTAAAAAATTGTTTAAAAAATTCGGCTGCACAAATCAACTTTACATTCATTCATTATCCAGGTTTACTATCTATGTTCCTGTAGACAAGAGGTTCAACGCTTTCTAGCTATCCTTATGCTGACTTTCCAGTGATCATGATTGTAGATATTGATTGTATCCACTTGCTACTGTTTACGACCTTGCCTGATGGTTTATTTCAATGCCTTCTTAGGCTGCCTAGCTTTTGTTTTTGTTGTCAGTCTTAGGTCTCTGCAAGTGCTAATATACCCCTTGCTTCTTTCAACATGCATGAACCAGTGCTTATTAGAATATTAAGTTTTGAGATGGCCAATTTTTCAAGTAGAGTGTTCTGGATCTTGTCTGAATTTATTTGCATATCCACCTAATCATTGCACTGTGATCTTTTAAAGTGACCTTTTAAATTAACCCTTGAATATGACCTTTTAAATTGTAGACTAACATTGGGTTACCTGTATCAGTACAAAAACATATCTGCTTTGAACAATCTAGCCTCATAATTAGTTGCGACTTTTGAAATGAAAAATAAAAATGACTTTTCCAAAATTATTCAGAATTTTAAAGGTGTAATCTTCATTGTAGTTATTCAAGCGATATGTCTTTCAGTTTAATAACAAAGTTGAAATTTGTCCAATAAAACTACAAATAATATTTTTTTACATGATGCGGTCAAAAGGGTTTTGACATGTCTCTCTTTTGAATAAATGCACAAGTTGGGACCATTTCTCTCACTAATAGTATAATCAAAATTAATTCAAGTGTACACAATTGACACACCAGCTTTGTTATATACTGCTTATGTATATACAATATCAGTTAAAAGGTCAACTAATTTGCATATTGGTTTACAAAAATCACTTTATTAATAAACTATTTTTTGTTTTATTTAATGCAATGATTTTTTAAAAATTTTAATATAATATATAGTTCTGTTTTGCAATATTGTTTTATTTCTTGGACAAATATTTAGAATTCGTGTTCGAATGTTCCTTTCCTAAGAGGGACAAGTTGTGATCTTTATGTAAATTTCACGTAAAAAGGTAAATTGATTTCTTTATGTTCACATTAGAAAACAAATAAATTAGTATTATAATTATCAAAATATTAATAATCAATAATAATGTTTATATATCGATATAAAGGAGAAAGACTGTTTTCTGTCTCATGAGGACTGATTATTATTATTATTATTTGGTTCATTCAGACGACTATATTTATTTTGTATGTTATTCTTACAGCGTTTCGACTGATGGAACTGTAATCAGTTTTTTTTCTGTCTGTTTCGATTTACTCAAAACCGCACACACCTCGTCTTCTCATGTATCGTTCTCTTCTTCCTCTTCTACTTCTTGCTCTTTTTCTTCTTTTTTCTTCTCAGTCGTCAGAAGCGTCGTCTTTGTCTTGACTACGTTTTTTCTTCTCCCTTCTTGCTCACAGTGACCCGTTTTTATGCTAAGCTGAACTCTTGTGCGTGCGAGAGAACACGAGATTTTGCGTGATTACTTGGCAATATTAACCGGCCGCCGCCATCTTGCCATTTTTCTTTGGACGTGCCCGCTTTGCAGAGTGCACACCTCGAGCGTTTGTCAGGTAAGCCCGTCTGTTCACAATTTATTACACACTCCCCCCTGATCTCATTATCACAGAAAGAGCAGGGAGGCGGTGGCCTTTTTCTTCGAGTGCTTCTTTGGAGAGGGGGATTCGGGGCTTCATCATCGTCTGCGCTGTCTTCCATGACACGAAGGTCGGCGAACCTAAAGCTGAGCATCGCAGTATCACTGTCCGGGTCTTCATCATCAGCAGGAGGGTCAGTACTTTGAAGGCTACCACTCTCAGTGTCGCTGTGCGTTGAAGCCGTCATGAACCAGAATGATGGGTCGCTGATCACGGATTCAATTTCACTATCTTCGTCAAGCGGCAGTTGCGTTTGGAATACTGATCTTAAGTCTTTAATATGATGAGGTACTCCATCAACTCGCACCGCCTGCGGGCTGATCACTTCAGTGACATGACCGGTTCCGTAGCGAGTCGTGCATTGGCCTCGGGTTTTTTAACCCAGACGACATCTCCTTCTTTTATGTTCTTTTGTGGTGGCTCCGGTTCGGGTAGTGAGCTGCTCTCCAAACCTCTCACCCTGACATGGTATGTATGTAGCGCGTTGGCTGGCGCGGTGGAGGGTGAAACATCGTCCTTAGGGGTGACGTTGTACCAATAGACTGCTTCAGGTACCGTACACCCCTTCCGCGCTGCGATTGTCTTAACAGTTCTGTGATTGCGCTCAATAATCCCGTTTCCACTGGGAACATGGGCACACCGAAAACGCAGATGGACACTCCAGCCATCTGCAAACTGTTTAAACGGCTCACTAACAAAAGCGGGGCCATTGTCGGTGAGTATCTCAGAAGGAGGGCCACGCCTGAGGAACACACCTTCCAACTCATGGATGATGGCAGCCGCGTCCTGCTGGCGAAGGGGCCGCCACAATGAAAACCTAGATGGTCCACAGTCGATAAGCGTCAAAAAATGCCTCCCGTTGTAGTGCGTTATGTCCATCGCAATCCTATCCCAATTACGCTTCACACTGAGTATTCCCTTCTTCCACCGGACAGGTGCTGGGTCGATCGATCGGCAGGTGTTGCAGCTGCCCACAACAGATTTCACAGCCCTCCGAGACACAGAGGGGTCAACCAATCTGGCGAAGTAAAGCGTTCGGTTTACACTGGGGTGCCTGCTTTGGCAATGGCCATCATTAATATGCTCCGGGCTGAGTCTATGTCCCACTGCAGCGCAATTTACAGGTGCTGACTCGTTCACTTCTTTTGGCAGGTCTAGCCAACGGCGTGGCACTCTGGTCAGACGATCCGCCTGATTCAAACAGGACTGCACCAGTGTCACATCTATGACCAAGTCGTATTCCTTAGTGGTTTCGGTTAGGGTAGCAAGCCGCCTCCGGATCAACATTTCGGCCGACGCCTTCGTTGTCAGACGTGCTTTTCCGTTCAAGGCATTGATCATCCACCGATGCACACACGTGGAATCCGTGATGATGTGAAGGATTCTAGCCTGCCACTGAAGCGCTAGATTGACTCCTTTCAGTGTAGCCTCGAGTTCAGCTAGGTTTATATGCTTGGCGTCATTCTCCGGCCGAAGCCAGCAGGCATCTTCTATTATCCTTCCGTCGACCGCCAGAGCAACGCCAAGGGCAAGTGAGCTGGCGTCTACCGAAACTGTAAATTCACTCCCATTGATGCACCAGCTCCCCCGTACAGGGTCATCATTGGTCACTCTGGCCACAACTTCCACCAGCATGCTTCGCAGGGCAGGATCATGCACCTCATCGTCCCATCCAGTTGACATAGAAGTTGCCTGTCGCTTTATGGCCGCTACAGCCACTCGGAGCCACCCACACACAGGGAAGTGACCCACCAATTTTCCGCAAATGGAAAACGTGCTCCGACGTGTGATGGTAGATGGGATTTCCGGGATTTCACCACTCCTTCCCCATTGAAGGCCATCTGCACTTCCGCTCACCTGCAGTCTGAGCACTTTCGCCCCGTCCTGTAGCCGCTCCGGCTCCTTGCACGACAATCCGAAGTGCTCAAAGTGTTCTTTGACCGCCTGGGCAGACAGGAGGCTCTCATTGACAAAAATGTCGTCTATATACGACGATGTCGCATGTTGCACCGCTTCATCTTGACGCCGGATCGCCTGCATGATTGCTGTCATGATGTTAGGGGCTACATTCAGGCCGAATCCTAGCCTGGTCAAGCAATAGCGAGTTCCTTTGATCACCACCGTCTGGAACGGCCACAGCGATTTCTCAACACGTATTTGCAAGTACGCTCTTCGCAAGTCCAGTATGGCTGCTTCTGCACCCTGCCGCCGCCACTCCCGTAGTTTATGAGCACAGACATCAGCCCCCGCAGTGTGTGGGTCAACGTATTCATTAAGTTCCCGGTATTCAAGAACAGGTCGAACTTTCTGTTTGTTCTCTTGTCTGACAGCTATCAGGGGAATTAGCCCCCGCGGGGGCCCGAGCTCATCCTCTGGGTATGGAACTAACCAGCCATTATCCAGCCACACTTGAAGTTCTGCCTCGTACTGCCCCCTAAGCCACGCAGGAGGGGGGTACTCTGTAAGTCGATTCCGCAATGACACTGGTGGCTGGTCGCCTGCCCATTTCTAGGACGCTGTCCAAGTGTTTGTGCCCTTATCGTATTCAACATGGAAGTCGGGCTCATCGAGAGTGATTGCTGCACACATTTGTTTGTTTGGTCGAGAGAAGCTCACATCACCGGCGCCGTTCACAGTAATTCCGCCTAGCTGTGTGATAGCGTCCATTCCAAGGAGAAGGTCATATCCGAGCAGCTCCCCATCGACCACTAACACTGTCACAGCAATCGGAGAGCCATTGCCAATGCTGATATGAACAACGCTGACCCCACAACACACCAATGAGCCTTGGCCGACAGTAAGTACAGGGATCCTTTGTTTCTTCCATGTGGCGCAATATTCCTTTCGAAGAAGGGTTTGGGTACAGCCGGTGTCAACCAGCGCTGAACGTTCACATCCATCAACTTGAACTGTTACTGCAGGCAGCGCTTTGTTCAATGCCGCGTTGGGGAGGGTGCTAGCGCTGCGGCATCCTCCCCTTGCCCGTTTCCCGGACAATTCCGCGCTATGTGGCCTGGCTTATTGCATTGGTGACACCGTATTACTTGTCGTGCTCCATAATTAAGGGTGCGCCTTGTACCGCTTTTGCAGTCTCTGGAAAAGTGGTTGGGGCCACCACAGGTATAGCATCGTAGACCCTTCATTGGCGAGTCCAGAGTGTCAACAGCTGCGGAGACTAGTTCTCGATCGTCTTTCAAGATGTTTCGTGCTCTCGCCAATAACTCCTCCAATCCAATCTCAGTGAGTCTTGACGATGCTCGCAGCAGTCGACTTGCCTCATCCGGAAGTCCCGACAAAAAGGCGCATGCCAATATGTGATCACTTGCACCGCCGAAGGGAGTGGCAAGCTTTTTCAAGTCGGCCATGTAGACATCCACTGTCTCCCCCGGCCCAAGTCGGCGTTCGGAAAACTGCCTCCAGGCGACAAAAGGATCTGTACCAAATGCCCCGTATAGCGCTTGTGTAATCTGCTCCATGGTCGGATCCTCCCCTAGCTGCTGGTACACAGCATAAGCCCCTTTAGTGAGTCTCAATGGGATAACCATAGCTGGGTTTTTAATCTTGCACAACCGGCAAACGCGCTCAGCCTTTTCCAGCCATTCGACCACCGAGGGACCAGTGGGGGAGCCATCGAATTCCGGAATTAATCTGATGTCAAATTTCTCCATACCAAAGCCGAGATAGCTTGTAATCAGAGTTTTTTTTTCTGTCTGTTTTGATTTACTCAAAATCGCACACACCTCGTCTTCTCATGTATCGTTCTCTTCTTCCTCTTCTACTTCTTGCTCTTTTTCTTCTTTTTTCTTCTCAGTCGTCAGAAGCGTCGTCTTTGTCTTGACTACGTTTTTCCTTCTCCCTTCTTGCTCACAGTGACCCGTTTTTATGCTAAGCTGAACTCTTGTGCGTGCGAGAGAACACGAGATTTTGCGTGATTATTTGGCTATATTAACCGGCCGCCGCCATCTTACCATTTTTCTTTGGACGTGCCCGCTTTGTAGAGTGCACACCTCGAGCGTTTGTCAGGTAAGCCCGTCTGTTAGCAATTTATTACACAGGAACCTTTGAATATCTTCAAATTTGACAAGATGCACTTGAATAAGACCGGAAGTTACATCAAGCGAAACATTAGGGGAATAATATCCAAGATGAGGATAGTAGTCTGAATAAACCAAATAATGCAAAAGATTTTATTTGTATTTACAACAAAGTTATAAATGAAATGTTTATTACTTTAAACTAATGTTGCAAGTATTTCAAGCAGCAAACTTTGAGAAGTGATAGCCAGCTTGTAATTAATATAAGTTGATTCACCAACTATTCAAAATAATATATCACTAATCAAAATCAGGAATATTTTTAGCACTGGTAAAATACCGCATCGTGTCACAATCTTATTAACTGGATAAATTGCAGACTTAAATTTGTAACACTGAAATTAATTTCATTTTTATACAGAACTATATTTAGTTTGTTGTATTCTATCCCTATAAGCAAGCAGTAAATTTTCTATAACAAATTTCTTTCTATTGAAATTGAAAAAATAATCTTTTAAATAATTAAATATTTTAGCATAGAGAAATAAATTGAATTTTTTGCTTATTCTAATTTATAGATAGAAAACAAATCTGTATAACACACACCAATACTAAATTACGCATGTAGAAAAATTCATTTAAAGAATTTTTTGTTTTTTTTATATATTTTTAAATTCCCAGGAGCAAGAATGAAAAATGGACAGTCTGCACGTAGCCTTAAATATAATGTATAAAAAACACGTGTGGTGTCTAGATATGTGTGTAGAATGAAAAGACAACTAAAATGCAGCATAAACCAATCAGTTCATGATGAACAAAAAGTGCTCAATACAAAATTGCAGAGTAGTATATAAAATAAGTGCTAAAATTCATTGGCCAGATAATACACATACACGATGCATAAGCACAGATGCATGCTATTTTAGGAAATCATGAGATTCTATAGAATTTGATGATTGCTGAATATAGTGAGGCAAAGTACATTTCATTTTATATTTTGTAGTATTAATATATATATGAAAAACACTTAAATATTGAAAGAATAAAAAAGCAAAAACGAACAAGAGATTCTGTTCAGCTTTGTTCAGACCAACAAACATCTTCTTTTCCTGAAGACATTTGTTGATCTGAACGAGACCGGTAACATTTGTTTGTTTGTTTTTTTTTAATTTTTCCTGTGTTTATTTATTCATTCTGTCTTTCATAATTCTATTTCCACGACTTTATATTTTGATATATTATACATTTTATCCTTATATATATATAATTTTGAATAAACAGACAAAACCCATTTAAAAACACGGTTAAGATGGAGAAAATCTCTTTAATTTGAACTTTTTAAAACGTGGGGTCACAATAGTGTGGTGAAATTTGGCAAAAATAAACAAAAATTAATGACTTTTTGCATTTTAAATGTTTCATAGGCAGTTTGTTCATTCAAGATTTTAAATCTGACAAATCTCATTATATATATATATATATATATATATATATATATATATATATATATATATATATATATATACATACTAGCTGCCTTGAATGTGTGTTTAAGTATGCCTAAATTAAGACAATAAGCAAAGAACAAACTAAATAGAATGTGAAAAAAATAACGAGAATCCTTTCTATTCAATATTTCGTTTTAGTTATGAAATTGTCTGCTGCCCTTTTGTTCTTTCTTATTCTCTTACTTTGTTCTTCCTTTTTTCTTGTCCACTCAACATAACAGTTCCTTTTACTTTCTTTTTTATCCACCGTCCTATAAACCCACCCATTCCTTCCAGACACACACTACCTCATTTTTCACCAATCATTTTTTCACACACTCATGCAACATCTACCTTCTTCTACTACCCTCACTTCGCTTCCACCCTAATAAACGCTTCACTTTATCCACCAACCTCATAGGATTGCCTCTCTGTTGACTTAATGCGTTCATAACTAACTGCTCTCCTCAAAAAAGTTTTTTTTTAACTAAAATAAAATATCGAACCAAAAGTATCTCTTTATGTATTACCTAATCACTATCTAGAACAAACAGATTCTGTTTGTTATTTATTCCCTTAAACAAATGCTCATATACATATGAGATAGATAAAAAGAAATAAAGTATATATCAAAATATATTGATATCCACATGCACACAGATGATGAACTTAGTTCAATTAAAAAGTGCATGTTATATGTACATTGTATGTGTGTGTTGTGCAAATTCATCGATACGAAACATGCTGAGTGTGTGGATGTATTCAAAAAACCAAGTGTATTAAAATAAAACACCTCGAAAGCTAGGATCAAATACTGTACCTGGAATCGATGGTAACCTTGTCCTTCCTTGGAGCGGCCTTCCTTGTTGACCGCCCAATAATAGTAACAGCTAGGGGAGATGATGATTACGGCACACACCAGCAACATAATAGGGCTAGTGGTGTCTGTGAGAGTTGAGAGCACCATGAAGATAGATGTCACTGCAACAACAGACAAGCAACATCACATGACCAAAAACAGAACTTAGCAGGTAGACACAAAGGGAAACAAAATAAAAAAAGGAACGCTGCGGTTCCTTATTAACATTGCAAAGACAAACAAGGTTAACATTTTTATCAATCTGAACAGTTTGAAATTGATTTTTGATGGCCTATATGAAGTTTGAATAATATAACTTCTTCTTTGCGATTTTTCCCTAATTCTCTTAATGCAGGTTCAATTTTCAATAATAAACAATAATATATTCCAAAAGTTATGTCTAAAATATTTAAAAATTCTTCTTGTTAAAAGTTCAAAGTTCAGATTAACAAAGTTGTAGTAGTATTATGAACAATAATAAAACATCAAAATTAACAAAAAAAAATTAGAGCAATCTCCCAAAATTAAGTTTAACATTCAAGAAAATTTATGAGCATTTAATTAGCAAAAAACACATATTGCATCGGGTAAACAAAAAATAAATCAGTTTTTAGATCAACATAAGTTACATATGACAGTATTTAGAAATTTTATTATTTACATTTTTTTAATTGTGACATAAATAACGTTTCAGGCTGTGCATTCTGCAGGTTCTCCAGGTATTTTTTTGTAACCATCTAGAAATTTAGAACTGAACTCTAATTTGCTGAGGAAAATATCTTCATCAACGTTACATTTTATAACAGAGATTTAACTAACTGATATCAAATATAAAAAACCAAAAAAAACAAAAACAAATATAAAATGCAGACTGAGAATAGTTTACACCAGCAAATGAAATAAATATTCAGTTTAAAATTTCCTAAACGTAAACATGAAACTTGGCATTGCCTATGTGAAGACATATTGCCTGATGGAGGGTTTAGAGAAAAATAATACAAAATGTATTTTTATCGACTTTGAATGGCTTAATAATGGTGAGGTCAACAATTCTAGTCCATATGATCATAATGATGTCACATTGATGTCTTTTAGCCACAGGCACATCTGTATTCAATAAAATCCATCCATCAGGCTCATTGAATTTTACCAGAGAAATAAGAATTGCTTAGAAATGCCAATTTTCATGTATTCCTTGCTCTAATTTTGATTCTTAAATTTTTTTTTACTAATTCAGCAAATTTCATGATACATCTCAAATTGCCAACTGACATGTTTAAATTTGACAAAGATTTGCTCAGGATTTTTCAAATATTTTAAGCTTACATGATTTGCATAGTAACCTCCGGTAAGTTGTTTGGGTCTATTTCAATTCTTTTATGCTCTAATATATTTTGAAGAGATATGAACTCCGATTGCTTAAGCTATGATTAAAATAACAGTTTGTCTTCAAGAAATCGTTTACAATGGATATTATAGAAATAATGATATATAAATATGATGTGATTGTTATTTCTTGTCACAATTATATAATTATTTTTCAATCTATTTCAACATTAAAAAAATTAAAATTATAAGTATTGTATTTCAGTATACAGAAACATGAAACACGCAGACCAAATGATGTGTCGGAAAATTTTGGTTGATGCCTATCAGAAATATGACTTTCAATTTAGCTTAATTGATTGTTTTTTAGAGTGACAATATTTTTTAGAGTGACAATATTTTTTAGAGTGACAATATTTTTCATGATTCATCATAAATGAATTGTTTACTGTTGAAGAAGCTATCAGTAGACTTTTGGAAAGATATAAGTAAATATAAGACTTATGTGACGGAAACCAGGTCTTTGATCCCAAAATAAAAACATCAATAAAAATTAGTGTATTATAAAGTTTAAAACTTATTTATGAAGCCATTAAGTATGGATTATAATAATAGGTGTGATATTTTATTGAAAACATCATAATCGATCCAGGTTTGACTTCTTTGATACGAGAGGGGTCACACATGAAAATGAATGCTTACTTTCGGTTTAAGAGCACAAATGAACCATAATATTCGACGTTCACTTTTTATATTATAAAGCACTTTCTATTCGGCTGTTTAAAGACTTTAAAATTACTTTAAAATTGATCATAATATAATAAACAAGTCAGCCATTTATCTAGCCCAGTCGGCACTTCTGGACCGTTTCACTAGGATTAAAGTGTAGTATTAGTTCTGCCCCAGAAAGAGAAATTTTTCTTGACAGAAAGCGAAATTTAATCTTGTTCCATTCATATTAAACCGACCTTGTGTCACATCTAGTCCTCGTAGTCATTTTAATGTATCATTAATGAACTAGTATAAAAAAGATTGGTGATAATATGCTTCATTAACGTTTGCAAACTTCATATGAAACCATAGAATTATGTCAGTAATTTAATTTTTCATATATACTTTATTATTATTTCTGATGGATAAAAAAAAAAAAAATCCACCATTTATTTTATATTTAGAGAGGATTATTGGTTGACTTGCTATTTGCTTTCTTGCAACCCTTCACCACTTTTGCTTCATCCAGTGGTTAAAAAAAGACATTTGTGCATTTAAATCAAAGAAAAATGTTGTGCCGGCTTATCAAAGAATTCTATTTTTATTTTAAAATCAATCAATTGGTCATTAACTTTTGTGAAACCAGAGCGGATTTATACTTATTTATTTACAGGGTGTAATGATAAAATTGCTACCCTAGAAAAGACAACATGATTCCATTTCCATTTGATGAAAACCGGTTTTCTTTTTTTATTGCAGACCATCTACTAGTTAGCCAGTTGTGTATAAATTCCAAGAACGATAGGAGCCTTTTATCATGTCTGAAAGTGACACAATGTTCAATGAGCGAGATCGGAGATGTGTCACTGTACAACTCATGCTCTTTACCAATCCAAGTTATGACAACAGGACCATTGCTAGCACCCTCAAAATGGATCGCTGGATTGCTCCGAATAGCAGGGATGTGCCCATTCTGATGTAAACAAAGTTTCTGGCCACAGTTATGGTCTTTGGTGTAGTTTCAAGTGAGGGCCACATCATGCCACCTCACATCTTCAAAGTCTGCTTGAAAGTCAACACCAAAGTGTACTTGGATATGCTGAAGAGTGTGACTGCTGGTGCAATCAGGTCGCCGCTGGCAGACCTTGGATGTGGCAGTAGGACTTGTCCAAAGAGATTCAGGCTTGGCTCCAGAAGGAGTGCTATGACTTTGTACCCTTCTCTCACTGGCTCTCCTTTCTCCCCAACCTGAATCTGCTGGATTACTCCGTTTAGTCATATGCTGAGAACATCATCAACATGATCTCCCACAACACCAAGGCCAGCCAGATTGTCACCATCCACTGAGTATTCGCCGAGCTCCCACCGGCGCTTGTGGAAAAGGCATGTTCCCTGTTCTGGACCCATATCGAAGCGGTGATTAAGGCTGAAATACATGTTAGTCTTTACTATGAAGTAAAGGATTTTCAAAAATGCATGACAGGTGTTTAATTAAAATCAGAATGTAATTTTGAAGCTTTTAAACTGTTCACTATAAATCATTTGAGGCACAAGTAAAGTATTATAGTTTATTTGTGCATTTAAATAAAAGAACAATAGTGTGCTGGCTTATCAAAGAATTCTATTTTTTATTTTAAAGCCAATCAATCGGTCAAGCATAGAGATTTTGTAGGGAAAACTTGGAAAGATAAAAAAAAAACCCTCAAAATTAAAAAAAAAATGACTCATCATTTCTGGGGGAAATGCACACAGAGCAGACGAAACATTGCGTTTACCATTTCCACAGTCAAATAATTTAGCATGGGTAAAAAAAAAACATCAGTCACAAAGATTTGGTGGACAGACAATTGATGGGACGACATAAGTCAGCATAATTTTTCAGTGGCAAAGGAATATATCATCCACAACATTGAAGCAACAAAATGATTTTACTGCGTTGAATTGTTAGTTAATATTATTACAAAAGTTGCCATTCATTAATGTGAACTTTTGGCTTAATATTTACGATTAATTAGTTAAACAAAATGTACAATGACAATTTATTAGTTAAAACAAAACAACTTTTAAAATAATACCAGGCCACCCATGACTCATTGAGTCATTATTTGTTATATATATTATTAAATATTTACTCCTGAAACTGATGTTATCTTGTTGCTTGTCACCATACACACT
>NC_136484.1:72883138-72888138 GCF_053919585.1 Euprymna scolopes
GCAACAAGATTTCAAATTATTATTGTTTAAAATTTACAAATAAAATGTAACAAAAGTTAAATTATGATTTTATTTTGAAAAAGATTAATTATTTTAATAAAATAAAAGTCTTAAAATCATTAAATTTTGGATTGTCTCCTATTTTTCCTACCATAACTCTTCCAAAAATGAAAACAAAAAAATATTTCTAGTGCTGCACTCATGCTGATATTCTTATAGTTCGGATATTTTCCTTTTAATAAAACTACATCGGTAACCACCTAGTATAATTACTTAGATTTCAAAACAGAACAAATATATTTGAGAAAAAAGAACAATATAAACATAAGAACGCAGCATTTTAGTGACATGTGATCATTTTTCTTTAGGGTCATCTCCATGAGGACCAATGTTTTTTTTTTTTTTATTATTTTTATTTTTTTTAATCTTTAAACCTTTTATCTGGATTGATGAAGGCCGGGATAAACTGAAATTATCGGTCTAGACCGTTTATACATGCAGTTCACCCATAAATGGATAAAATAATAGTTGAGAGATATTTTTCATTTATCGTCAAAATTGGTGGATTGAAAAAAAGGCATTAACTTTCATCTTGTATGACTTTAGTCATATATGTTGTTGTTAAATTCAAGGGATCTCACATTTCTTTTTTTTTTTTTTTTTATTCCTTACCTACTCCAAAATCCATGTTTATTTGATAAAGAAAAAAGTTTATTCTTAAAGCTTAAATTGTTTGGACGGTAACAAAAAATAAAGAAAACAAAATTGACACTTATTACTGTATAGAAACAAACATCTTGTATATAATATCCCCACCCGGATCTCAAAAAACAAAGTTTGTTTTCATAAATACATATATTTATTGCCGAAGTAAAGATAAAATGCAGCTTACCAAGAATATGCGCAGTAAAGTAAATAATACTTGTGAGAAGAGATGTCTTTATTACGTCTCTGTCAATGGCATGAAGGGTACTCCAGAAAACCCAGGCGAGACCTGAAATTGAAACGTTGGAAATCAAAAAAGGAAAAACCATATAAAAATTCCATTTGAATTAGGCAACATTAACAAAGATTAAAAAGAAATATCTCATTTCTACTGTGTTATTTATTACCGGCATACATCTGACAAAAATGACAACAAAAAAGTTAAATATTATTTTTATTTGTAATAAATACTAAAAAATATTCCCTTGTCCTTAATATTTTTGTGACTAAAATAAGAATAACACCTTGTTAGTAATAAATAAAAATAAGTCAAAACAAGAAACAGAAACAAATCTTTGTCGCTTAAATGTACAATTTCACACGGAGCTGACATATGCATTAAGACAAAAATAAACTCTGTTATCTAAACTTTTGAAATGAGCGTTGTACAAAGTTTTCATAAAAATTGCACATACAATAAATTTTTATCAAAAGAAATAAAAGCAAAAATCATAACTTTAATTTTCTATTCTTTTATATTTCATAACGTTATTTTTTATTTGTCAAATATGAAGAAATTAATTTTTAGCAGAGAAACACATTATTTCTCTTTCTCTCTCTTTATTAGGAGTATTTATTTGGCATTGCCTGAATGCAAATCAAATAAAATATTAAACAAATGAGATTGTAAGTAAAATAAAATAAAAAGGTATAATTGATTTTATCTCTATGTAGGCAATGACTCACGGATATATCAAGTCTATGGTAGCAAGGAAAATGGAGATAAACAATGAATTTTAAACAGATTTTAGTATTCAAAATTAGTGTTCTACACACAAAATACTCAGAATTTTTCTTAGCAGGTGCTTGTTTGGTATATAAAAATGTATGCATATTGTATCAGTACAATCTGAGTCAGATCCGCCAACAACACCTGAACCAAAGAGATCTTCATGGATGACCTCAAGCTGTATGCCAGCTCAGACGCTGGCTTAAGTCAACTCTTGCAAATCATACATAACTTCTCCAGAGATATTGGAATGAAGTTTGGTTTGGACAAATGTGCCAAGTGCCCCATCAGAGCTGGGAAGAAGGTTCAAATAGAAAACATACAGCTTGATGAAGACACTGACATTAAGGACCTAGAAGAGTAAGAAATATACAAACACCTTGGCATAAAAGAGAACCATTCAGCATGCCAAGATGAGAGGAAAAATTGGCAGTGAATGTAAGGAAACACCATGTAAGGAAAATCTGTAAAACAGAGCTAACAAAAACAAGGTAACTGCCATTAACCAACTAGCCATGCCTGTGATAACACAGCTTTAGTATTGTTGACTGGCCACAAAGGGACATAAACAGACTAAAGTGCAAAATGCAAAAAATACTGATACTGTATAGAATAACTGAAACCAATATCTGCCCAACCTGCATCCGCTCAGAGGAGCAGAAGTTACGGGTCTCTCAGAAATTAACCTTCAGCATCATGCCACTATTGTGAGCACAGGGCAATATCTGATGAACCCCCCAAATCCAAACTTCAAAATGGTACATCAACATCATGAAACAAGAGCCTATCACGAAACTGGCCAAACATTTTGGACAAGACTGTCTTACAAATGAAACAAGCCTGTTAAAGAAATAGCCCAAAAGAGTCACCAAAAATACATCAACATCTTCCATTGCAAAAAGCTGGAAGAATGGCCAACCAATCAACATGCCAAGTATTTTCTGTGTAGATTCACCCAAGACTATATAGATAAGGAAGGCTCTATAGACTGGCCAAAGAGAGGATCAATCCTATGATCAGGAGAGGATTATAATGGCTGCCCAAGATCAAGTCTTGATGACTAATGCTTTTATGAAGACGAGTGTGTGAGCCACCTGACATCCAACTGTAAGGTGCTGCTGGGGGCGGGGTCTAATTTACAATGTAACACAATATAGTGTATAAATATCTCCACAGGATCATCTGTAAAAAGTTGAATATCGAATGCAGCATCAAGTCCTGAGCATATATACAAGAAAGAACAGTTGGAAATAGTCATACACCATCCACTGTGACTATGCAATTCCTACAGCTATGTATCTAGAATACAAATCAATTAAACCTGACATAGTGATTTTGGGACAATAAGGAGAAAGAAGCAACGTTAGTAAAAGTTAAGTTCCCAATGATACTGGATTAAACAGAACTGAGAAGGAAAAGATAACAAAATACCAAGGTCTTATGTACGACATGAAAAGAAACTAGAATCTTAGAAAAATCTCTGTTATTCCAATAATTATAGGAGTAACCGGACACATAAAAAGTAATTTCCAAAACTACCTGACAAATATACCGAGTGAACCAAGTGCAAGAGAGATACAAACAATTGCACTTAAAGAGACAGTTAGAATCTTAAAAAAGATGTCACGGTTTAAATGTATGAGATAGTAGGTGAATGCCTGGCATGAGTAAGAATGCCTCATGCCCAGCTAGAAGAAAATAGTAAGAAAACAAGAAAAAAATATTGCCTGAGCAATTTTATTGCTGTATTTATCATATATCAGTTTTTTATGGAATTCTTTAAGTTCCATTCATTTTTTTCATTACTTATCGAGACGGATAGCTATTTAAGGATAAATGTTAATGAAAACATAAATCCCTTGTGGAGAAGTTCTGTTTATACAAATTTCACCTGACTAAGAAAGGAAAATTTTTTGTTGTGGTAGAACTTCCAAAAGAATAATTATTTAAAAAAAAAACATTCCCATGTTCTGTCCAAGCATATATTTTCGTCTGTTTAATTGTTTCAATAATTACTTAAAAAAGAAGCCGAACACACACACACACACACACACACACACACACACACACAGATTATTACCTTTTATATAATAAATTAGTGCAAGGTCAAATTTGCTATTAACTTGCCTCTTCAGGAGAGCAGAGTTGGACACATAGTTGTTTTTTAATGTGGAAAAACCCACCTCTCCAAAGGCATTCTGAATTTGGGTACAAATGAAAATTGGCTCAATGAAGAATGACGTTTTCTTCATTAATCGAAGAAAGAACAGATACTAAACTTTGAAATATTTACTGCACAAAATATAAATAATTTACATTTTAACATTTGAACAAATTAGGCACAAGGTCATTCAAAAATGTAGGAAAATGGATATTGTTGGTCAATCTTAGTCACAATGACTAGAAAATATATATCTTACTCTTAACTAGAATCATCAGTCACCATAATACCACATTTGCTCTAGGACTCTAGGGGTCGTCCTACTTAAAATTTCCCAAATCGTTCCAAAATATTTATTAAAAATAAATAAATACATCTATATAAAAATATTTCATGAGTGAGAATCGTGGAGTAGGGAGAAAAATAAAGAATAAAATATTTGTTTAGTAAGACCTTTCCAACCCTTTCTAAATAATAGATCATCCACTGTTTTCCGGTTTGTTTTGAACCGAAAACAAGCAGGCAACTCTCTAAATGTGGATGAGATCTAAATGGGAGAAAGAATAAAAAGTAAAAAAAAAAAAAAGAGGGACTATACTTTGATCCCAGACAAGTTTCTTTGGTCAGAATCTGACCTTTTAATATTTCAGGAGTCAGAATCGAATCTTTGAGTTAAGATTCCATAGTCGTAGTTATTGTGAAGTAAAAGTGGTATAAAACTCTTCTATTAACTATGCAGTCATCATTAAAGAAGTGTTAATGCATATGATTTTAAATAGTTTCTCATCAATACATATTTCGACACAGTTTAAATTTTATATCTCTCATTTCAAGTTCTCTCTAATTAAAGAAATATACTAACACAGAAATAGTTTGCAACATCACAGTAGACTATGACTATAAAGTAATTTAATCAACATTCACTAGATGATAATTATTACAATGTCAAATTGTCTCTTCAGGGTCTGGAAATTAATTCCTGAAAATATCATTTGAGGTTGAAATAATTATAATTCATATATGTCGATAAAGTTATCACATAGTTATTAATGTTTGCTCTGTACATTAAATATAGTGAGCACTCTCAGCAAGAATTTGACATTTGATATAAAACTGAATCTCTCA
>NC_136484.1:72895638-72903138 GCF_053919585.1 Euprymna scolopes
TTGCTTACTCATCTTACAGCAAATTTGACCAAATGCTCAACAGAAATGCCTCCAAGAAGTTAAGGAAGGTCAAAGCAGTGGCTTTGCTGAATGAGCTTAAGCAAAAGTATGAAAATGAATGAAAATAATTTTGATTAGGACTAGATGAGAAACAGGCAAAAAAATGATGCTGAGGAGTGTTGTGAGGCCTAGGGTGAACAAGATCATTAGACATCCCTATGTCTTCCAGCAGAACTGATCTTGCACAAACGGTCAAAACAACCTAGATTTGTATCCTCAAAAATATTTCTCATTACTAGTTGCCAAACTTGTAGTTGAACTCCTGATAAAACTGGAACTCTCTGACGGACTATTTTTTCTGGGCATGATTGAGGTCAAGACTAACAAACATGCTCACAACACTGTTGACTCTCTGAAAGTTGCCATTGATGAGGCGTTACCTGCTATAGATAAGGATGGGGTCTCCAAACCATGTGACTAATTTCATGCTGGCCTTGAGATAGTTGTCTCCATCGGCAGCAGTTACGTTGAAAACTGATGTAGTATGTAACTCAAACTGGTGCAAAATAAACTGTTTAGTCTCTGTATATACAATATTGTTTTTATTGCTTTTTTTCTTTTTATCAAGTGCCAGACTTTGATGCAACACCCTCTGTGTGTGTGTGTGATTCTTTATTTTGATTCCTTGTTTGAATATTTGATGGATTAATATTGTAATTTATTCTTATTTTATTTTCATCATCATGTTTTTTTGTTTGCTAATTGTGCTATGCATTGAACTTTTTATCATCACGATAGGTTCTAATATAAAGATGATATTTATCTTTGTAATTATATATATATATATATATATATATATATATATATATATATATATATAAAATATACATATGTATATACTAGCAGGCCGCCACGCATTGCCTAACCTGGTCATAAAATATGCTTAAATATGATATTTTGATTAATGCAGATTTTATATTTATTATTATATTATATTGGACCCAATATATAGTAATGATTAAAAATTAAAAAAAAAAATGACTAGTGCGCCACCACTGAGAATCAGTACCAAAACATTTAGCTTACGATTTACTTTTTCCTTTGACGTTAATGTCTGAGATATGAAGACATGTTTGCTGCAAGGCTAAAAATTAAAACATGAACCAATAGCTATTACGTTACGCATGCATATTCGTAATGCTGTCATTCGATCTGCACCTGGCAAATTACATTTTTAAAATTGTCACTTTTGCACCAATTTTTCCCCAACTAAAACCCAAATATAATGTTTCGCATGAGTTCAAGCCAAGATCAGAGTGTAGTACCTGTTCTGATGCGTCACTTAAGTTAATTGGTCCTTGGTCAATGTAGGGAAAACCCTTCATACTGAGACAATTACTATTTTTTGGGATACTGCCAGAGTGCCCCCTTTTTGCCATCTTTTTAGGGGAACGAGCTTTCCCTCCCACATTAAAAACGACTTTGTGTCATATTTTGCTTTCATAAGGAAGAAAATAAATACATAAATAAATAGAAAAAAGAGGTTTTTAATATGAATATCAATATACAAAAAAAACAACAAATTCATAAAAATATCTATCTATCTCTCTCTCTCTCTCTCTCTC
This sequence comes from Euprymna scolopes, assembly GCF_053919585.1. Taxonomy (NCBI): domain Eukaryota; kingdom Metazoa; phylum Mollusca; class Cephalopoda; order Sepiida; family Sepiolidae; genus Euprymna; species Euprymna scolopes. The sequence continues at coordinate 72,897,264 of NC_136484.1, forward strand.
TATATATATATATATATATTCATATATATATTTCTCACAAAGAAAACTGTCAATGACAAATGTAAGAGGCAAAACATTATGCATAATAAACGTAATTACTAACAGAAGTCCATGTTAAAAGTCCTAAATACAAGCGAAATGCATATATTGTCTAGGTAAACAATCTATAAAGAAACGCATGTGTGAGATAAAGTAAATATGACTTATTTGGATTATATCTGGGAACAAATACTGTGACCAGGAGAAAAGATCCAGGGTTGGATTTCTACTGTGAAAGATAGCTAAAATCAGTCAAAAAAATGCTTGAATATATATTGGTGCGATGATAGCGGCAATGTGTAAATAAGATATCTGATGCTAAATGCATCAATCGTGCAAATTGTGCAAAGATGAAGCGCTATGCTATACACGACTAACGAGCTTTCAAGCCCAATGACAAAAAGAAAAAAATCTTCCTTTTGAATTTCTCGCATGTGTGATGTGAGCCAAGAAAGAAATACTGACGATTTTGATAATGTTTTATAAATTGTCATATGTTTCGTCCAATCTGATATACGAAAATATTAATAAAAACAAATAAGAAGCAAAAAGTCACTGTTATAGGTTTAAATTGCCGGATATACAAATAAATCTCTTTCTAAAAGAAAACATTTACATTATTAATGCTGAATGCATTAATGAAAGTGATTTTTTAAAATCCAGTCCAATTGTGTTTGTTCCATTGAGGGCATGCGGCAACTAGTATAAATATGCCGTTGAGTTACGTGTCTATTCTGTCGTAGTGAACAATTTAGCAAAGTAAATTATGCAAATTAGACTGTCTGGACTTCTCGTGCAAATGTCCACTCAACTATTAAACCAATCAGTCGTTCCTCCATAGTTGATATAAAGCCAATGCTGAGGAGCTGAGTTACTGACTGTATTACCTGCTTGGTGAAGGCTACACGTTTTGTTCAATGTTACACGTTAGTGTATCAAGATTACACTAATTATAACTAAGAATTACTTAAACTATTCTATAATATTAAGGACGCTAGGAAAGCGATATAAATCAAACAAAGAGCAAAATAAAAATTATCTGAGTAAGTTTTTCCCCCTCAAGTCTTTGTTTCCAACTTTAAAACAAATCTAGGTAATTTTTCTCCAATATTTTTGCATAACACTGGGCAGTTTTCAAATTATCAATCAATTGAACCAGCACTAAGTCTAGCCGGCTAGAACCGGCTTCCTCCAAATGAGGAAATTTCATGGGAATATCAAATTTACAAGAGTTCCCCAATCTCATCAAGGGAAATGGTGACATTATATATTTGCAGTTCTTGCAAGATGTCCACCTCCTCTTACATTCAGCACCTAGTATTCCAAAATAGTTACCCATCTGATACTGACCCGGCTCAACGTTGCTTAACTTTGGTGATACTAATGAGAACCTGCGTATCAACGTAGTTATTCAATCAACTATGACACTAAAACGCTGTGAACCTTATTCATCTGTGGTTTGTTTGCTTGTTTATCTTAGTGCACAATGTATGGCATCACAAAGAATGACACAAAAATAGACTTCATTCACTAAAACCGGTTGAAGACACAGGAAAGGGATTCTTTATTATGCCATAATTTCTAAAGTAAGAAAAGAAAAGGATGATGTCATCCATGAAGAACATGGACAACCTGTGACCCTTTGTCTTCAAGTAAAAGGAAAATCCGAAATATAAGAGCGTTTTTATATTTTGTATTTTGTGCACAGAAAGTTGTTAGATGAGACAAGTCATTGGTACCGTCGGTTTCAAGCCCGATACTTGAGCTTGATATGGATATCTTAAACGGTCCTAAGTATCGGGCTTGAAACCGACGGTACCAATGACTTGTCTCATCTAACAACTTTCAATACACAAAATACAATATATATATATATATATATATATATATATATATATATAGAGAGAGAGAGAGAGAGAGAGAGGGAGAGAGAGATAGATATAAGAGCAAATAGTTAATAAAACATGTTAAAAACACTTTGAAAAAGAGTTAAAACCATATTTAATCTGAAAAGCAAACCCTTAATAAGTGGATAGTCCTTAATCCGCAGAGTTTTGAAGAAATACTCTCCTTCTCATCAGAGGGTAGGAATTAACAAAATGCGGGATCGGATTTTGCATACAAAAGTATTTGATTAAACTGCAAGTAAGTCAAAGATCTTACTTGATAACAAAAAGTGAAGCAGAGGGAATATGGTGAAGAAAAAGGTGATTACACATGAATGGATAGTCTGGTCAAAGGTAAATTATCCAATGACGGTAAAATCTAAAAATATAAATCTGACAAAGTTAATTGAATTTCCATTTGCACAAGTAAAATCCAAGGAAATTACGTAATTAGAAGATGGTCCAAAATAATCAAAAAGGCCGAAATCCATGGAATAATTCACAAATATGTACAAGGAAAAAGGGAAAAATTCCACTAATATTAATAAAAGAAAAATAAGATATGCGTTTGACACGTCTGCCAAGGCAAAAAGGACTATCCACTTATTAAGTGTTTTCTTTTCAGATTAAATATGTTTTTAACTCTTTTTCAAAGTGTTTTTTTAACATGTTTTATTAAATATTTGCTCTTATTATGAGCTCTATCTCCTACTTGGTTTTATCGAGATTTTACATCTGGTTGTGATTACTTTATAAATATTAATTCTTTCATATATATAGTATACTTTAGTTTTACCATCTTGGGTCATTTTGGTAAATTTAATTGTAATTTTTATTTATATATATATATTTATATACATATATACATATATTTATATATATATATATATATATATATATATATTTATATATATATATTTATATATATATATATTTATATATATTTATATATATTTATATATATATATATATATTTATATATATATACTAGCATGGGTGCCCGGCGTTGCCCGGGTGTTTGGAGGTGTATGCTGAGCAAAAAAAAGGGGGTAATTTTTTAAACTTTGACCCCTATTATGACCCCTGAAAATTTATTGTTTTGGGCTCAAATCAAGTTATTAAGTTAGATTCATGTCCACGGAAGCTATATCTAAAATTTAAAGTGTGTAGACCCAAAATTGTCGGAGAAGTTTGGTAGAGTTCTCAAAGCTCAAATCGTTGAACTTTGACCCCTTAATCGCCAAATTTCTGGCTAAAAACCGATCACATAGATTTTTCCAAATCTCAGTACCCTGTATATCAAATTTCGAGTCTGTAGACTAAAAATTGACAGAGTTATTTCGTAGGGAAATGTACACAGACACACACACACACACACACACACACACACACACTTTAACTTTTATAGATATATAGATTTAAAATTTGAGTCTGACAGAATGACAAAATTATATTGCAAACCGATATATTAAACAAACGAACTTCAAAGAGACAAATGAACACATAAGTAAAAACAATTTGTATTAGAAAACATTTATTATTCCACGTCTTTTTTTTACAGACCTGACGACTGAGGTTCGCTCTTAATAAAAATTGTTTTTTATAGTCTTAATTTTGACTTCCTTTTTCATAAAAAACTAAAAAAAAAATCAAGAAAGAAAAGAAATTTAATTTTATTTTTTCATTAATTTCTTTCTGTGCAAAGCAATTCTTTCAAACTTACTCTGTTTCCAAAATGTTTTTATTTTATTCCCCTCCCCCTTCATTCATTTTCCTCCGCATCCTGGCAAGATTACTGTACACATAGATTCGAAAAAATAGTCAAAAACAAATATATAAATAAATGTTATCAAAGGCAAGATAAGTTACTTTTCTACCTAACTGGATATCTTTTTTGTGTTTTTATTCAATGTAATATATTTATTCAGCTCGAAAAACATACAGTGTTTACCGATGTGTTGGAAAATTCAAGATGGCGTCTCACACCCTCTTTAACACCGTAAGTTTGGGAAAAGGTGTTATAAATAAAAAACTATACAAAATACTATTAAAAACCCGCCGAATATATGTCAACCTATGTCACGGTAACATATATTGAGCGAGTTTTTAACAGTATTTTAACAGGGCACATCGTAAAAACTGACCCATTAATTTTCCTGAAGTAAAAACTATATAGTTTTTAAACTTTTAAAACTGTACATTATAAAAAGAAAACTGTTCGAGTGATTTTTTTTTTTTTTTTTTTTTACATGGGTGTCACCACTTATCAAGGCCCAGAGGCCACTCAAGGATAAGGGTTAATAGGTATACATTAGTCATTGTGATTTTAGCATAGTAAACAGTGGGAATTTTGTAACTTGGATTACTTGAAAAAGAAAACTGTTCGAATGATTGAAAATGAAAACAAAATAACAATGTAAATATATTGATAAGAAAAAAACAAAAACAAACGAAGTTTCCGTTTCAGGAACCCGAGTTTAATTTTATGTCGTAATCATTCAACTCGTTAGCGGTTTTATTCAGCGATTAGGGATAACCATACGACATATCTAATTACCAAAGCGATTTTTTTAAAAATTTTTTTTTTTATTAAAACTAAACCTGTTTAGTTTTAATGAACCAATTTTTTTAAAGCCAACACTTTAGTTATTTTGAGAGCGTGCAACTGCACCCGAAAGGTTGATTAGGAAACTCCAAATCCTTTTATGACTCGGAAAAAAAAGGGCTTTTTATCGGCTTAAATGATAAACTAATGTTAAATATTAGTATTTGCCATCGATTCTGAAATAAAATGAAATCCTGACATTGTGATCATTTTTGCAGGTGTTATGTGCCAAATATTGAAATAAGAATGTTTAAATTCAATTATTGTAATTTAAGTCTTTAATTTTAAAGTCGATTTTATTTATAAAATATCTTTTTAGAAATCAATCTCAAAAACAATCTGAACAATAAATCTCTTTTGTTATGGCTAAGTTTTTGTCAAGGGTAGAAATTATAATAGACAAGTATTCATCCATGATGACATTTTACCGATTTCCTGGTTTACAGGTAATCTTGCTAAATTTCTTCGAAAGAATTGACATAAACAATACTTCAACTAAATACGTATATTTCATGCAATAATGACTTTTATTTCTTCTGACTTTTCCTAAACTAAACATAAAACATCGGTTAGGGTTAGTTTAACATTCTGTAAAAGTACCTTCCGTTTTTTTTTTGTTTGTTTTGGTTTTTTGTACTTCTGCAGAGAAGGTAAAAAACCGATAAAAACTGGATATATTTTTCGTGTTTTTATTCAATTTAACATGTTTATTCAGCTCGAAAAGAATACAGTGTTTACCGATGTGTTGGAAAATTCAAGATGGCGTCTCACACATTCTTTAACACCGTAAGTTTGGGAAAAGGTGTTATAAATAAAAAACTATACAAAATACTATTAAAAACCCGCCGAATATATGTCAACCTATGTCACGGTAACATATATTGAGCGAGTTTTTAACAGTATTTTAACCGGTTTTTTATTTATTACACCTTTTTCCAAACTTACCGTGTTAAAGAGAGAATCGGCCGCCATCTTGAATTTTCCAATACATCGGTAAACACTGTATGCTTTTCGAGCTGAATAAACATGTTAAATTGAATAAAAACACGAAAGATTTGCCTTTGATAACATTTATTTGTTATATATTTGTTTTTTGGCAACTTATTCGAATCTAATTTAAGACCACGAGTGAAATGAGAAAAAGAAGTCAGCGGGTTTGGTTGCCATAACAACGTGACGGTAGTGAACGTGTGTGTGTGCGTGTGTGCGCGTATTTCGTGTAGTTTAGTTTCGCACAATAGTTTCGTATTTTTTTAATTTGTAAATAACAAGTTATTAAAAAATTAAACCCTTCCAAGATGGACAATAAATAAAGCCATAATATTTTATGGTAAAGGTAAGAGCG
>NC_136484.1:72913138-72968138 GCF_053919585.1 Euprymna scolopes
TAAGATCATATAAATCATCCAAATGCAATTTAAAATCATATAAATCATCCAAATGCAATTTTAAATCATCTAAATCATCCAAATGCAATTTAAAATCATCTAAATCATCCAAATGCAATTTAAAATCATATAAATCATCCAAATGCAATTTTTAATCATATAAATCATCCAAATGCAATTTTTAATCATCTAAATCATCCAAATGCAATTTAAAATCATATAAATCACCCAAATGCAATTTAAAACCATCTAAATCATCCAAATGCAATTTTAAATCATATAAATCATCCAAATGCAATTTAAAATCATATAAATAATCCAAATGCAATTTTAAATTATATAAATTATCCAAATGCAATTTTTAATCATCTAAATCATCCAAATGCAATCTAAAATCATCTAAATCATCCAATTGCAATTTAAAATCATATAAATCATCTAAATGCAATTTAAAATCATCTAAATCATCCAAATGCAATCTAAAATCATATAAATCATCCAAATGCAATTTAAAATCATATAAATCATCTAAATGCAATTTAAAATCATATAAATCATTCAAATGCAATTTTAAATCATCTAAATCATCCAAATGCAATCTAAAATCATCTAAATCATCCAAATGCAATTTAAAATCATATAAATCATCCAAATGCAATTTTAAATAATCTAAATCATCAAAATGCAATCTAAAATCATATAACTCATCCAAATGCAATTTAAAATCATATAAATCATCCAAATGCAATTTAAAATCATCTCAATCATCCAAATGCAATTTAAAATCATATAAATCATCCAAATGCAATTTAAAATCATATAAATCATCCAAATGCAATTTAAAATCATCTAAATCATCCAAATGCAATTTTAAATCATCTAAATCATCCAAATTCAATCTAAAATCATCTAAATCATCCAAATGCAATTTTAAATCATCTTAACACAGAAACAACAGAGTAGAGTTTGTGTAGAGTTTGGAAAATTATGGCTCATCGCACCAGAACTGTTCAATGGGTACTTTTTTCTTAATCACTGTTTTGTTCCATATGCATGCCCGGTTTTTGCTGCTGGAGATTTACCCATCAAGTGTGAGCATAATACTGACTTCTTTCACTTAGAGTTTAGTCATTTATGTTCAGCAACTCTCGCCACTTCATGTGACATCTCATCCTTCTCCATAAAACATGCTACGCCTCTTGTGTCTTCTTCTGGTTTTCCTGCGCTGGCAGCAAAGAGAGCCTACTCTTTTGCTTTTTTCAGATGAGATTATTTGTAGTATTACTACTACAAGAGAGAGGATTAAATTTATAATGGTATGCATATGGAGAGATATATGACGATGAGAGAGAGGAGAATATTAGATTTATGCCCTTTCCCTATTCCACCTCTCCATTCGAAACTTTTCTATTTTGAGGCAATTTGTTCGTTGACAGTTATTCATTCTTATGCGTTCTCTTATGTTCTCTGTCTTTAAATTATTTCCCACGGATTCTCAGGCAACACGCAAATTCACATTAAGGCAAATTGTCTCTGCTTTTAAATTCACTGAATAGGAAATCTCTTGCGAACAGGCAATCTATTGTATTTTAAACGTTGCTATTGATCAACTCGCAACTGCCGTGTTTGCATGTATTACAAGGAAACTTGTTCACAGCTCAGATGCGTCCGCAATACAGATGAATGAAAGAAGCATGTCGTCAGCATCTTTCTGGCTAATATGCAAGCAAGGTTATTATTATTATTAAACCAGCTTTGATCCTTTCATTCCCTTCTCTTGCATCAGATTCATATTTTCATTCACTCATTCCATTATATACTTATCTTCACAAAATATTATAAAAAGAAACCTTTTTTAAGCCTTTTATACAAGTTTGGAAATGCTTTGGACTCATGATTAAAAAGTGAAACATGGTTTTGCTTAATGCAAAGAATCATCAGCCTAAGCATTACCCTCTTCATCGAGAAGGGGGGTTGGTTTACTACCGATTGCCTGAGCAGCCCTACTTTTTTTTTTAAAATGGTAATCGCTCCAGAAAAGGCACGAAACTACTTGATGCAAAGAGATAAACGTTTTTTTTTATACAAAGTCAAAAACTAGCCAACGATAAATATTAGATGGATAGATTGTGATACAGAAAACAACAATTCTTCCCCTTTTGCCAGAAACATCACTCATGAAATGTGAGGACCAAAGAACAAGATAAGGGAAGCGAGAATTATGAGGTTGCTGAAAGGAAACTCAAATTCTACTTTCCATTCTCTATCTTATTGGTGATGTTTTTGATGACCTTTTAAACTGCTTCCTCCGGGGAAAACTGGTGGGCACCTCAGATTTCGTAAAACCTCCCAACACATATCAGCATGTAAAACAGGCGTTAGACCGAATATGATGATTTAACTTCATGTCTAACCTTGCTGCAATAGAAAGCGGATAAATAATTTCTTTTTTATTCTGTAAAATTTAATACATTATTTAACACTATATAATAAGCCTCAAGTAAGCTAATATACCACTTTTCTTTACTCCATTTATGTTGCAGCCTTGCAGCTCGATAATAATCAAGACAAACACAGTGGTATATAATTAACAAAAAGTGTATTAAAAAAACATGTTACAGAAGTACATGTTATGATTTTGGGGGCTATAACTGCAACGAATCACTCCCCGATATATGTAACAATATTTATAGCTTCTTGGTAAAAGGTATATCAGCTTACCCCCATAAAATTGCTCTATTTCCTTTAAATAATATATTTTAATTCATCATGTCAGGAGGTAATCATGTCAGGCATTACCTCTTCTTTTTACAGGAAGGATACATTTCTTGTAATTGACCTGAGACACCTTCACCCATCCCTTTTTTTTTTTGGCAAGCTGTATAGAGTGACCTTGTGTCAAACTTTGCTTTTCTGGGAGGTAGATACACGTTTTATATTTCGATTTGTGATGGATAAAAAGTGATATTACTTAACATTAGAAAACTTAGTGGAAAAAATATAAACAAGTTGACCCTCCCTCCTCCTAGTTGTGGGATAATGATAAATTTCTTTGCAAGTAAAATTATTTAATACAAGTTGTACCTATCCAGTGTTGCCCGGGAGTTTATTTACTTTCAATTTTATTTCGCTTATTGTCCTTCCCCATTTCCGCCCTTTATTTTATCCTTTATTCGTTTAAAAACAAAATAGGTGAGCATCACACACACAAACACAAGAATGACGGATACATTTATAAGTAATTTACAATTGACTAAAATAGGACATAACCAAGAAAGATTTCATTCCCTCCGATCCAGAATAAAAGAGAAATTAAAAACAGTTCTCGGTAGAAACACAAAACTGTTAAATGATGTAAAAAAAAAAAAAAAAAATCAAATGAATATTTAAAAATTTCTTAGGTGGTAATTGATTTTACCGGATCACACATAGATAAAAAGACAAATTACTTATACTTTCATTATCTGCCCCTAGTTATTTTTCATAGTTAGAATTTCAATAACTTCTGCCAGAGAAATCTATTAAGAACTATTTATTTGAAAAAGAGATGCACCATAGAAAAATAAAATGTGAGAATGTTATGACAAAGTTGATCGATATAAAGTTAGTAAATTCATTTCAACTTTATCTAAAACACCTGAAATTCAACCAAATTTCTCCAAATCACTAAAAACTATGACATAACTGCCATGTACTTGCTTTCTTTCACTTAATAAATTTAAAGTTAATAATTTTATTATATACTGTTTATGGAAATAGCAGAATGTATTCAATGTTTGCTTCTAAAATCCTTTCTTTCAAATTCTAATTAACTTCCTTGAGTAAAACCTGTATACTCTATAGAAAACGATAATCTTTCATGTTTTCAAATACAAGGTGAGTTTTTTTTTTTTTTTTACTTAGAAGGAGGGTCACTACTTATCACGGCCCGAGGGCCACTCTAGGATAAGGGTTAAGTGTTAGGTAGATGGTAAATAACATGATCAGTAATAGTGGAACTGGGGTAGAGCTGGATATCTAAGAGGATGGCTCAGCAGAAACTTATTCACATGGATTTGAAGATGACCATGCTGTGGTCAGCCGAGAAGCAGCCACATGGTAACAAAATTATCAAGAATAATGAAAATTATCAAGAATAATAATGAAAATTATCAAGAATAATAATGTATTAATTAATGATAAAAAGTTAAATGTTTTTTTCTCAAAAATGTATTTAAAAAATAATGAGACTGGGAATGTTCTAATCAAAGATATTAATTAAAGATTAATTTTTTTGTGTTCAAAATGTATCAAATTTGAGGCAGTCCTTTAGGGTCATTTAAAAAATAACCAGAGGGTGTATTAAACAAGGACAATAAATTTACTTTATTATTTAACGATTATTATTTTATTTTTATCCTTATACTAATTCATACATACTACACTAGATTTTGAAAATAAACAATAACCGCTCCCTCAGATTGAATCAAATTCTACTTTGTTATATAACTACTTATTTATGTTAATGCAAGCTGAATTCAGCTTCGTAAGTTATATTGTACTGTCTTGTTTTTATTACAGCCAGTGTGTTTTTATAGATTCTGATTGAGTAGAAGAGACATAAAAGCGACACCATGAAAATGGATTACCTTGGAATTAAGTGATACAGTATATCCTTTAAGAGCAGACAGTAAAAGAGAACAACAATTTATTTCTGTTAGATTGTTAGCGAGATCAACCAATAAAAAAAAACCGTCTAGAAAGTGCACAATCGCAGAAGCACCGTTGCCATAGTAACTAAGATGGCCATATCATATTATGAAAGATCCACAGAAATTATTAAAAAAAAATGATTTATGAACGATTTTTTTGTGGCCATAGTCTATTGATCCCGATAGATGTAACTGAAAAACTAGATGCGTGTTGTCAATAAATTTGAAAAAATCCATGGATCAAACTGAAAAGAAAGAAAATAAATACTAGAGATGAGAGAGAGAGAGAGAGAGAGAAAAGAATAAGGAAATTGTCATCAATTGATTTGAGTTTCCAGATAAAGTGCCCCCAGTGTCTGCTTTACTTACTACTGGATCCTTTCCTTCCTTTGAGGTCCTCGATATGACCTTAAACTATATCCAGTGGTGAGGCCCCAGCTTGCGGGCTTTGGAGAGTGTGGAGCCACCCCTTAATTGCCATTGCTCTCAGGTCCACTCTGACTCAGAGTGGTAGTACCTGTTAGGGTCCCAACTATGGGTTAAATAGAAACCGACTTGAAAACAAATATATTTTATTAAAAATTTTTTCTTCAAAATCTTTGGATTCGGCATTAAATAATCTGAAAAGGGTTGATATGCCGTAAAACAAAAACAACCAACCTTTCTTTGATTTTTATCAAACCTATACCTGTCCTTGTATCTAACTTCCTGGAGAGGAAGTTAGATACAAGGACAGGTATAAGTCTGCTGTGGGCTTTCAAAAAGAATAGCTTTGGACATATTTCTTATTTTTATTTTTTATTCAATTTTCTTTATTACTAGCAGTTCAGCTCGGCTTTGCTTGGGCCTCATGTACTGTTCATAACTTGCCCTATCTCTGAAAACTCTTTATGTAAAATTTCAAATGTTTAGATCAAAAATTGGCTGTGTAATTTAGTAGACACCGCAGAGGCCAACATTTTTTTTTTTTAAACTTTGACCCCAATTTTCACCCCCTTAACATTAATTTTTTTTTGGCTCAAATCAAATTAAAAAGTTCGATCCATGTCCAAGTAACCTACATTTAAAATTTCAAGTGTTTAGACCCAAAATTGGCGGAGGAGTTTAGTATAGTTTACAAAAGTCAACTCGTTGAACTTTAACTCCTTGACAGTCAAATTACTGGTTTAAAACTGATTAAGAAGATTTTCCCAAATCTCAATACTCCTTATGTCAAATTTCGAGTCTCTAGACTGAAAATTGACAGAGTTATTTGGTAAGGAAATGCATGCACGCACGTACACACGCACTCACATTTTCACTTTTATAGATATATAGATAACAATTTCAATCTCCTGGAGGGGAGGGATGCAATGTTACTTGTTTTTTTTTTATCAAGACATACATTATTGGATGACGTCATAATGAACATAGCATTGACACGATACAGACATGCTTACAGGGGGTATCTATTGTCTCTCGAGACTGAATGGTGTCCTATTACAAAATACTTCAGCTCTTCGAAATTATTGAAAGAACACAGATATATTAATGGATGAAAAAGTTGTTTTGAAATAATTATATAATAATACACTCATATATAAAATTCTCTCACAGTTTAAATAATAAAAATAGTGCATTTCAACAAGTCCCTATCTATCTGCCTTTACACACAGGTGAAGTGTTTTTGTTTTCTTCATCAAGACTCAGATGCTATGGGATGACGTCAGAATGGATACGGCATTTTATTTACCTCCTCTCCAGGAAGTTAGATACAAGGACAGTTATAGGTTTGATAAAAATGTTCTTGTGCAATGACCTGGATTTGAACTTGGCACACTTAAGTTTTCAGTCCATATCATTAACCTCTTAGTCACCGTCACCCTCATCAGGGATATTGCCTTGAATGATAGTTAGGAAGATGTGCTGAAACATTTATACAATCTTTCAGGGATCATTACTACAAGTTTCATATGAATGAATTAGGATCGAGATATTCTGACTGTGATAGGTAGGAAAATGAAACAATCAGTCTGTGATCAGTATTTGTTTTTTGTCTAAGTTAACTGAGCTGCAATAACAAAATTGACAGCAAATTGTGCAATTTTTGATAATGTAAAATGGTCGGTGTGAATAGCACACTTTTCTGCTTAAAAAGCAAAGAGTTTAATGCTGCGGGATCGATGACCGTCACTGCTGTCTAGGCTGACTAGTTTGAGAATTAATGCAAACCAGACAGAATTAAGAACTCGTTTGACCATGTCATTGAGTGCAGAGTGATGGTCCAGATGACTATTTCTGAATCTGTAGCACAGGGATGCAGGGGAAACTCATCAAAAGTTTAACTGCAGTGGCATCAGTCTGAAAGCCATAAATAGGTTCCTTGTCATTATCAGATAACAAACTTGATAATGTAATCTAAATAATTTCGCAATGATGTTGAGGGAATGGTTGGTTGTTGGTTGTTTTTGTTTTACGGCATATCAACCCTTTTTGGGTTATTTAATGCCAAATCCAAAGATTTTGAAGAAATTTTTTTTTTAATAGAATATATTTGTTTTCACGTCGGTTTCTATTTAACCCATAGTTGGGACCCTAACAGGTACTACCACTCCGGGTCAGAGTGGACCTGGGAGCAATGGTAATTAAAGGGTGGCTCCACACTCCCCAAAGCCCACAAGCTGGGGCCCTCACCACTGGATATAGTTTAAGGTCATATCCAGGACCCCCATTGAGGGACTTTTACCCTCTGCAGGGGGGGCAGTCGGCGTATTCTAATGCCCCACTGACAGGGCCTTGAGGGAATGGTGCTGAGCCAGACACTACTGTGAGGTGTGTCAGCTGCTCTCAGACAAGTGACTCTGTACTGTTTGCACCTATGGATCAGTTCAGTGAAACGAGATTGGTTCTATGTGTAGTCTTAGGATGATTGCTGCTTAAGATTGGTTAGCTTCTGGAGATTGGCAGTTGTCATCCAAATTGACAGAATGGATAAAGATTCAAGGTGCATGAAAATAATAATGTTTAGAATATATATATATATATATATATATATATATATATATATATATATATGTGTGTGCAATGGCTTCGTTCAGTCTCAAGAGACAATGGATACCCTCTATAAGAGTAACTGCATGTGTAATTGTGAGGCAAAGGTTGTGCAATCCTCCAAAAATACCTCTCCTGAATTACTTTCCTTCTCACCGAACGGTAGGATTTAGCAAAATGCGGGATCGGATTTTGCTTGAGCCGAGCTGTATATTTGATCCATTTCTTTTTTACGCACATTTTATCTTTCTTTTGATAATGTATTGGAATTCTTTCCCTTTTCCTTGCACCTATTTGTAAATTATTCCATGGATTTCTGCCTTCTGGATTACTTTGGATCATCTTCCAATTATGCGGTTCCCTTGGATTTTACTTGTGCGAATGAGTTCTGCATCTTTGGATTTTACCGTCATTGGAAATTTTACCCTTCACCAGACTATCCATTCACGTGAAATCACTTTTTTATTCACCCTATTCCTTCTGCTTCACTTTTTGTTATTAAGTAAGATTTATTACTTACTTGTAGCTTCATTTAATGTTTTTGCAAGCAAAATCCGATCCTGCATTTTGCTAAATCCTACCCTCTGATGAGAAGGAAAGTATTTCTTTGAAACTCCGCGGATTAAGGATTATTCATTTATTTAGTGTTTCCTTTTTAAAATTAAATATGTTTTTAACTCTTTTTCAAAGTGATTTTAAACATGTTTTATTAACTACTTGTTCTATATATATATATATATATATCTTTTCAAGGGAAATAAGGTAAAAAAACCCGATAAAAGGGCTCAATATGTTAATAGAGCGGTATATAATTTTTTAATTTTTTATTGAGCCCATAATAAATTTACATTACTGTTTCCATTGGATTTTCACCCCAGGAGATGAGGTAGAGTACCAATTTGTCCACCTATAAATTCCGATGAAATTGGTACTCTACCTCATCTCCTGGGGTGAAAATCCAATGGAAACAGTAATGTAAATTTATTATGGGCTCAATAAAAAATTTAAAAAAATTATATATATATATATATATATATATATATATATATTCAAGCACATCTGATCGAACACGACAGAGTTATTCTTTTTTCCGATTTTTATGGATATCTTTTCCATTCACCGGGTGGTCTTTTTTTATATCAGATGGCATGTTGTATAAAATGGCGCCCAAAAATTGTTGTTCAGCCATGTTCTTCTCAAGCGCTTTCTATCAGTGTGTCCGATTATCATCAGGAGCGATTGTTGTTGTCATTTTCTTTTTCTTTTCTTTTGAGGTTTGATGTATTTATAGTTTTTTTTATTGGTTTTAAAGGTGAAGGATGGTTAGGAGCGAATTATTTTTATTTTTAATTTCGATTTTATAGTTTATTTATTTAGTTTCTTGTTAGTTATTAAATACTGTTAGTATATTTGTCCCGGTATTAAAAGAGATCTGGTTAAAAAGGGGTTGTAGTTTTTGATAAGTATGGCTTCTAGTAATTTTAGTCGTTGTGTGCATTTGTTAAGGTATCGGATTTTAGTATTGTTAGTTAAGATATTTCTAATGTCGGACAAATGTAAGTTTTTATCATGGGATGTTAGGTGTTGTTTTATGCCGCTATTGTCAGCTAAATGATAGGTTAATCGTTGGGAGAGGGCTGGAGAAGAACATGGCTAAACAACAACTTTAGGGCACCATTTTATACAACATGCCAGCCGAAATAAAAAAGACCCCTCAGCAAATAGAAAAGATATCCAGAAAATTTGGAAAAAAGAATAACTCTGTTGTGTTCAATCAGACGTGCTTGAATAATGACTTGCTGTCAATATATATATATATATATATATATATATATATATATATATATATATATATATAGTGAATGAATGACAAAAGTCTATATTCCAAAGTTCATGATGTTGACCATCTTACAATTTATTCCTTTAATTCAGTTGACATTTACAATTCTTGGTCAACATCATAAACTTTGTCATTCATTCACTATATTGCTCTGTATTTACATTGAGCCTCTTAAACAAGGATTCGTATATATTATAAAGAAATAAAGTATATTTCCACAGAAAACTGTTTATTTTGGAATATGACTTAAATTATCTTTAAATCATATTCCAAAATAAACAATTTATATACTTCTTGTTTACTAATGTTTCTAAACATTTTATTTCAAATATAAAAGGAATAATCGGTCATTATAATTCACTCAAAATGAAATAAGATATTTTTCATTAGAACTATTATTAAAAAGTCATTCAAATATTCAGCAAAAAGCATAAAATATTACCAATTTAGGAATGAAGCACAGTTCAATGCTGAATATTTCTTTCAAAATAAATCAATATAGTATATACTTAAAAAGTCCATGAATGTAGAATTAGCTTTAGCATTAAACATCTCATTATTACCAGGGGTAAGGTCTATGATAGATGAGTAAGAAGCATGATGTTGTATGGCAGTGTCCCAGGGCTCATTTGCTCAACTTTAAAGAAATGAAAGGACAATAGTTAGGTGGATATGCAAATAAAGCCAGACTAGATGCAGAACATTAAATTAGACATTCTACTTGAGAAACGGCCATTCCTAAACTTGATGTCCTAATATGATAAGGGAGAATTTATATGGGATAAAACATATATGTATATGTCAAGTGCAAAAAATTTCAATGGATAAATTGAGAGAAATAGATAACTATTTGGGGTATGTAGAGAAATTGCTTGGAAATAATGGGTATAGTAATATAGAACGATTTTCCAGAGCGGTGCTAACAAAGATGGTGTAGTAATGAAATTAGCCAATATTTAATTTTGTGGAGATTTAAGTGAACAAGTGTATTTTTGTAGGATCTTAGTATATGTAGTCTTAGAGATGTGTTTGTTAGGGACGTAAGCGGGAGGATTATGTAAGTGATTAAGGTGGTGTGATTTGTAATGTCTACAATTTATTGATGTTTCTTGTTTTTTATTTGAAAGTATATCCGTATCTTTAAATTTAGTGATAAAGTGTCTCTCCCAAACTTTTTAATGGTGTTTACTCTTAATAGAAATATTTGACAAAATTAAGATTATCTGTCTGTGTTGTGTTGATGTCATTTCCTCAACTTTTATACTATAGAAATGCTATCAGCTTTAATACGATTTAAACCAAAGAAATAAAACGGAATTAATAATCAGCCTAAACTTAAACTTTAATTTTAACCTTTTCTTCTAATTGAAATCAATAGTTTTCTCTGCTATATTAAAGCACTCTTAACCATAACTTTTAAATTGCCAACTTTAAACTCTGACTAGTTTCAACCACTCACAACCACCAAGTGTATTATAAATTTAAACAGTAAAGAATATGCACGGTTATATAACATAAATTTAAAGACTAACTCTGAAATATTTTTTATTATTAATTTGTTTAAAATTAATATTTTGGTGCTATACACTATCTTCAGAATTTTATACACTTTTTTTCTCATCATAAAATTAAATTGTAGAGAAAAAACAGTAAAAACAGTAAAATAAATATTTGTTTATTTTCATAATATTGCGTTGTAATTTGACTTTCAAACGTCTCATATGTATTTTACTTTAAAATTCAATCAACCTTCTATTATGGAAAACACAACCCTAACTTTTATATCACGTTTGCCAAACATATTCTTCCGGCATTTCAAAATAACACTGCAAACAACAACACGCACAAACTTTACTGTTTTTATCCCTTCAATTTAACATCATGACAAGGGAAAGAAAGAAAAAGTATATGAAATTCTGAAGATGGCATATAGCGCCAAAATATGAATTTTAAACAAGTAAATATTTGTTTATTTTTATAACATTGCATTGTAATTTGGCTTTCAAATGTATTTCATTTTAAAATTTAATCATTGCTTCTATCCCAGAAAACAGAACCCTGCCTTATATATATATATGTGTGTGTGTGTGTGTAACAATACTATTTCCAACCAACTAAAATGTTGTATCCATTTAAAAAACATGATGTTGACTCGAAAAAATATCCAATAACAATAGACATGTAATCAAACAAAAACTATGTTCAAAATTCTTCATTTTTCCATATAGAAAAGATTTATCTCAAAATATATTTCTGGGTCATTCAAAGGATATTAGAAAAAAATGCAGATAACACAATCCACATCGGTTTTGCTTCGTAAAAATAAATGTATTTGTACTTTCCCGCATCTGATGTTGAGCTAACACATTATCACAACCTCTCAGTGAAATATTTTTACAGATATATAAATAAACAATTTGAAATAAAACTTTTTTTTCCCTCCAACTTACTTAGTAAGGCAGCGCCATAAAATCGTATCGGAAGTGTAATGCATTGGTGTTCAACAGCATGGATTGCAGTCTCATAAAGATGTTGGGGAAATATGAGAGCCTGAAAGTAAAAAGGGGAAAATATTCAAATATTATTAGTTACTACAACAGCAATATAAATGCAAGTAGTCACTCAAATGTTCTTTAATATCAATTTTAAAAGTGAAGATTTTTAAAACATAAGATGAAATTATAAACTGATGACAATGTTTCAGTGAAATAAATTAATTATTTTAATGTGTTAATCAAAAAGAGATTTCAGGAATAAAATGGATATTTACCGGTTTTTAAAACTATATAGTGCAGGGCCATGGAGAACAAGTATAGCAGAGTACAATTGAGAACAAATATGGCCCAGAGCTATTGAGAGCTATTACATACACAACAAGACACTAAATATCAAGACTCCATTGGACCAGAATTATCAAGAGTGGTCTCCCTTGAACCATATCCAAGTTTCTCCACTAAATTATACTGAGCAACAAGAAAATGCCCTCTCTTGCTTCCAATTAAATTCTATCGATGAGAGAAATATTGAAGCCTGATTTAGTCTCTTTTTAGTTCAGATGCCCAAGTCCTAGTGCTTGACATTTTGGCATGCCTACCACAAACTCAGATGGTCTTCAGACTCCACTTTCTAGTTGCTGTAGAATATCATCAACAAAATGTAAGGCAAATATATATATATTATATATATATATATATTATATATATATATATATATATATATATATATATATATATATTAGTGTTGTACCGATTAATCGGAATCGGAAAAATCGGTAGTTTTCGGGGTATCGTAATCGGTATCGGAATCGGAAAAATTTGTACCTAATTTCCGATTCCAAAACCAATTCTTTTAATCTTTTATTATGTTAATTTTTTTTTTGCTGATACCGTTGATAAATATTTATTTCTTTTAAACTATTAGTAAAACTAACCTCTATAGATCTAAAGAAGATCTAAATTTATTTATCATAAAATAAACAAAATAAAACTTGAAACTTTGCGAAGATTCGCTAGATAACCTTTAGAAGAATGCTGTTTATTTTCAAGGTATTGAAAAAATTGTTTAAATTTAAAGAAATATTTTGTCAAGAAAAATAATATTAAACATTATTGCTAATGAAATCACAAGTAGAATACAATAATGTTGGATTTTGTCCAGTTAGGTTTTTGTCTGTTCCCTTACTGGAATTGGCAAATATGACAAGGAATGGCGAAAGGTGTGAAAAGGCTTGGCCTTGAATTGAATTTGAAATGAACTCATGAAATGTCATGCTTCCGTGTGATTTTCTTTGATTCTGCAGGTATCATTTATGTTTATACTTAGGGATTCCCACGGTGGCGCCAATACCTTCTAGAGCCTACCAATCTCACTTCCCTATATAAGGCAATAAAAACCTAGACCACTAACTGAAAGTATTTGGGGGTAATTAACATCTTCGATACCGTTTGACTTCGACACTTTGGCAACATAAAATGTAAGTGTATTTTTAAATAACTATTTTAAAGATATTCAAAATGTGTTTCATTATTTGAAAATTAATTACCAGCATATTTTTACTTTATTTTTGTTTAATATTTATTTTCATGTGACGCAAAAGTTCGAATTGTTTGTTTTTTTCATAAAAGTCAAATATATTCTTTTGTTAGGTAGAAGTTTAACTTATCTTGCCTTTGGTGACATTTATTGGGTGGGTTCTACTAGTATATTGTTTAATTTTTAATTTTTGAGTCATTATCGAGAGTTAAAAGTCGTATGTCGGCCTTTTTTCTTGTTCTCACATAACATCGGGTGAACATAGTGACATTTCTTGGGTGCGTTTCTATCAATAATTTGATTTCTGATTTCTGAGCTATTATCGAGGATCGAATATCGCTTAATAATATCACCATTTTTATTTTGTCTTAACTCAATAGGCTTTACAATATCATTATTTTAAGTTAAAAAACACTTTAAAATAAGTTAAAGTGCAAAAAAAGAAAAGAAAAAATGATCCAGGTAGTTGAAAATGTAGTTTCGCTTGTTTTTGGTAACATTTATTCGTTATGTATTTATTTATTTCGCCTCCTTTTCTTCCTTTCTTATTCTGAAAAATCATCCACCAGACGAGAAGGAGAAAAAAATAATAAAATTTAAGAATTTATAGTGTCTGTTTTACAGGTAAATTTAACAGAAAATGAGCCTGTGTCTGTTTTACAGGTAAATTTAACAGAAAATGAGCCTCTATATCCAAGTAATTCTAACGTTTAAGGACAGTTAACCAAAGATTGCTATAATATGTAAGTTCTGTGCATTTGTGTATGTTTTTAAGTGATAATATGCGGGTTTTATGAACTTAACAGTCTAACTTAGGGTAAGTTGTAAAAAAATTTAATGAACAATCATAATAATTTATAATGGCCTGAAAATTAAGACGATTTTACTTTAAATATATATATACTAAACTGATCCCACACTCTAAATTTTAAATTAGTTTTTTTTTGTTTTTTTTTTTAATATGTTCACATAATCGCCTAAAAATGTAGAATCTCATTTTGTCTGATGTGTGAGTTAGTTTACATGTGATTCTATTTACTTGTCGTCCCTTACCCGAAGGTAGTGTTAGACACAAGGTCGGTTTTTAATATAGGGAATCCAACTCTCCTAAAAGGACTGAAACGGCAATGAAACTTGTCTCAGTCTAGAAGGATTTTTCTATCAGTGGCAGAGGACATAAAGGATAAAGTGTAATATCAGAGCAGATACTACACTTTGAATTATTTATTGGGTAAAATATATAGCATATTTTCACAAATTAGGCACAATACCATCAAATGTGTGTGAAATTGGAAGTTGTGGTAATACTCTATCTTACACTATCTAGAATCATTTCAGTTATCACAATAGCACATTTATTATAGAGGTCATGATATTTACAATATCCATAATTTTAATTTTCAAAATAGATTTTAAGACCGTCCTGAAGAGGGATTTAGTGGGCTACGCTAGTTTTAAATGGGAACTACATCATCTCCCCAATGATATTTAAAAATAAATATTGCTTAATATTTTACTCTGTTATTTTGAAGCTATGTGTTCTTGGTGCTCGGTAAAATTGCAAGGGAATAAATAGCAGAGTAAAAGTGGCAACGGCAAAAATGGTAAAAATGGATAAATAGGGGAAAACCGCATTTTAGTAACAGAAAATGAGGACTGTTGGAGAAGTGCCGGGCTCAGCTCTCTACCCTCTAGTTTAAAATATGGGTAACCCCTCACCGCAAAATTTTAAAATGACTATTTGTAAAAAAGTATTTAAACTGATGGGAGGTGTTAGGTTCTCACTCATATAGTTTAAAAGAGGAACACGGCGTTCCTCCATGCTTGAAAATAAATATTTTGAAAAGTATTTACTCACTCGGTAAAAATCATAAATGAATTTCAGGTCTTCGGAAAATTGGGCAACAGAAAAGGGACCATTTTGGTCAGTTAGGAAAAAAGGGCAATTATTGAATAAATATTGATTAAAATTGTAGAACGGTTCTTGCGGGGGATATTGTTTTAAAACGAGGCTAACCCCCTTCCCTCCAATATTTTTGTATTAATATAATAATTGTTGAAGAACTTCTTCTAGACTAAGGACATTTTTATTTTTGTTCTGATCCAAAGTGCCCTTTTTTGGGAGCTCTATATTTCTCACATTAAAAACCGACCTTGTATTTAACTTTGCATTCGTGGGGAGGCGAGTAAATAGGAACAACAGTAAATACATTTTAATGCATTTTTAAAACTATATCTCAAAAACATTTTTAAAACTATATCTCAAAAACATTTTTAAAACTATATCTCAAAAACATTTTTAAAACTATATCTCAAAAACATTTTTAAAACTATATCTCCAAAACATTTTTAAAACTATATCTCAAAAACTAAACAAAACAAAAACAAATGATTCAGAAAAGTGAAAAAATAAATTGTTTTTAGAATTTTCTTTTTTTTTTGGCTTTTGGATTAAAGATGTACCAACGTTTGTTTTTTTTAATTTGACAAACTTCTCATGTTTTCTGTTCATTTATAGTATACAATATTTTAATAAACCTATTGTGAGATATTAACCTAGATTTTTTCAATTTGCCATTTTTACATATTTATTCACTACTGCCATTTTTGCCGTTGCCATTTTTACCTAAATTCAAGTGTTCTCATATTATCTTTTCAAAGTTCAAAATTATATGTAAAGTACACTTTTATTTCAATTTTATACATATAACGTCTGTACTTACCTGATGTTGCTCGCTAGCCTTTTTACCTTCATTTTTTTTCTTTTGCTTCTATTCTGTCTTTTAATCTAGCCGTTTATTTTACTAAATTATTTTTTTAAATAGAAAGATGAATTTATTTTTATTAATCAAATAGTTATAATATTGGTTGTTATAATAAAGTTGATCTAATGCCTATTCATAAAAATGATTGGATCTAAAAGGTTTAAAAACATTCAATCTTTTAATACATAAGCATTTACTAAGAATCACAGTTCTTAGTAAACTAAACAAATTTCTATAATTTAATGTAAGCCAAAATACTTGATGCACTCATGCTTAGAATAATGTTGCAATATTGTGTCTCTTATTTTCAGAATGAATGTTTAAATTTAATTATCCTCAATGTGTTCCATTGATTGAAAAATGCAGGAATACTATTTAACCGCATTGAAATTCTACTTTTGAGCGATATTTGTGAACCCACTAAAAAAATCATTTTAGAATTTAGGATAGAGAGTTAGTAGCCCATATAAATTTCGGGCAATTATTAAATAAATATCGATTGAAAATAGCTTGTTGTTCAAGAGTCTTTTTAAAAGCCCCCTCCTCAACAAAAAAAAAAACTATATTAAAAAGAAAATTTAAATGTGAAGGGTTCTTTAAAACCAAATAAAATCGATGTCTATAAGTTATGAACATGCTTTGTACTACTGTTTACATATGGAGTGTTTCTATTTACTTGCGCCCCCCCCCCGAAAGTACAGTTAGACACAAAATCGTTTTTAAATATGGAGATTATCCAGCTCCCAAAAGGGGCACTTTTGGTCGGAACAAAAATTAAAATTGTCTCAGTCATTTCTCCTTCATTGAACGAAGAGAGGCGAACTGTAGCATCAGAACAGACACTGAACTTTGTTAATGTTTCGGTTGATGTGACTTCGAACCAAAATTCTGTGCAGATTCTCAATTTCAACCGAAAAATTCCCGCATTCAAGAGCTCAAAACAGAACAATTAGTATATTAATATTTTTTAAATTGGGATGGGGAATTGGGGAGTCCTCTTCCGCAAGAACCGGGCTCAAATTAATTTTCAATCGATATTTATTCAATAATTTCCCTTTTATTCCTAGCTGGCGAAAATGCCCTTTTCTGTTGCCCAATTTTCTTAAATTCCTAAATTTAATATAAAATGATCACCCGTTTCCCGGCCATTCTAATCGTTTTAAAGCAGTTAACTAATCTTTTTACAACCCAATCGGCAAAATCATAAAAACACAAATAATCGCTTTATTTTTTATATTATCACGGACTTAGGGTTAGAAGTAGGAAAGGGCTGTGTCGTTTATAAAATGGAGAATCAAACTTTTCTTTTTGCAACAAAAAGTTATAATTGCGATGGGCGAAAAATGAAAACGGAATAAAAAACACCGATAATTTCACGAGAATACATTATTTACATTTTCGTACCATTTTACACACAACTATTTAAAAATGAAATATAAACATGGCCTATAAACAATCATGATTATAAAAAAATAAATAAATAAAAAACGATTAGGAATTTAAAATAGAGGGTCAATTTCACAAATAAATTTAACGTAAAATGAGCTGCTTTTCCAAAACATTGTAGTGTGTTACCAATTTTAAATTATGTGCGCTTATTGGAAGAGGGGTGTGTGTCTACTTTTTAAGCGATTACACATGGTTTTACAACGTTGCAAATCGAACTTAATTTAGTGGGAAACAATTTAGTTAACATCCATAAAGAATTAGGGTGGCCAGAAACGATGATCATTTTACGTTAAATTTATATTTGAAACTGATCTCACACTCTAAATTCTAAAATGATCGCGGTACTTGTGCAGTTTACGCCCCCCATTAAAAAACGAAAATTAAAAAAAAAAAAAAAAAAATTATATTCTACGTACCCGTTATGGAATGAAGTTCTCATAAAAAAAAATTTCACTTAATTTCATCAAGTAGTTTTGTTTTTATCGCTAAAAGCATTCATTCGAGACATTCGAAAGAGTCAATCTAAAACTACGCCATTAGGATTGATTTTGGTCGAAATATAATGGATCACTTCCCTTTGATATCAATTAAGCGATTTATTAGAGAAATTCCATGTTCCCGAGATTAAAAACAAGCTCTGTAAAAACAAAACTACTTGATGAAATTAAGTGAAATTTTTTTTTAGGAGAACTTCATTCCATAACGGGTACGTAGAATATAATTGTTCTTTTTTGAAAATTTTGTTTTTTAATGAGGGATGTAAACTGCACAAGTACCATGATCACTTTTCTTTCCGTCAATTTAAAAAAATGTTCTAACACGTAATCTATAAAAGTAATATTTCATTTTGGAATAGGGATTTAGCTGCGTGTTAATCTACAAAGTCGTTGTTGTTGTTGTCGTCATCGTCGTCATGGTCGTCATCATCATCATGATCATCATCACCATTTGCACTTCGTTTTGTTTTTGCTTTGTTTTATTTTTTATAGCAAAGTAAATCAATTTAATAACTTACCAAATTTTTATAATTAAAATAAAATTTTAGTTCATTCATAGAGAGAAGGCACAGAAAGCTCATGCAATCTCACGTTAAAAATGTTTTGCAAAATAGTAACATTATTATTTAGAAATTCGTTCGTAACAATGACAGGTGGCGTTGTTAAATATGTTGTTTTTACATCGTTTTCTTATTTTGCCTACCAATCTTCGAATATTTTCAACTATTTATGTAAGTAGCATGTTATACAGTAAATACGAACTGATACAATATAGCTTTGTTTTAAAATCAAAATAAATGTTTTGTTGTCTCATAATTTTTAATCAATTACAGAGCAAACATTTGAGAAAAAATATACGCGGACATTACCTAGGGGTTTATGTAATAATTTGAAAATTTACGAAAGAAACAAAACAAAAACAAAACAAAACAAAACAAATCTCTAATTAAATATGTATAAATTTTAAAAGAATCAGAATTGGAATCGGATTGGAAATTTTGAAAGGAATCGGTAATTGTATCGGAATCGGGAAAATTTTTTGAATCGTCCCATCACTAATATATATATATATATATATATATATATATATATATATATATATATATATATATATATATATATATATATATATATATATATATATATTAAATGTTAAATGGTGATAAAACAAAGATTGTTGAATATTCATTATTAAAATCTGTTAGGACAAGTAAAGAATAAACTAAAGTTTACATTACAAAAATGGTTTTTGAATTTTATTAACAATTCCATAAGTGGTATTTTCGGAAAGCCACCCTTTATCTTGATGCTTCATTTCTAAAGTATAAATGAACTGTCGTAATTGTTCATAATGTTTCAGACATTGGAGTCTGTGACTTTCTTCAGGCGCCTTTTGTCATAGTCTGGTATTGTCTTTTTTAACGGAACCAATTATTCAATCCAGGAGAGTAGACTGCTGCTGTCTTCCATACGTTTTAAATAACTAGTATCAATCACAACTTTAATCTAAAATATAAATTAAAGTAAGTTTCAATTTTTATCACCAATAGCTTTCTTGCTTCAAAAGCAGTATTTTATTTTGGGGGTATTTTATTCGTGGATTGTTGCAGCATATTGTTAAGAAAATGTAATTTGATATAATTCTTTCCAAAAAGTACTTTAGACTAAGTCTAAATTATTTTTTATATAGATGCTATCTTTTTAAAAAAGGAAATAAGTCTCTAGTTGTCAAAACAGAAAAAAATGGAATAGTTTTAAAAACCTTCAAGTTAAAACGCTACTGGGTAACGCCAGGTAGGTACAACTAGTTTAATATATCATTTTGGATTATTTCCTACGAAGAAATGAAAGCTTCTTCACACATTTCTATTGAGGAGTTGAAATCTGAGGTTACCAAAAGCGTCAGACTCAGACTTGTAAGAATGATAATAGTCTGAGTAAGATGTTTTCGTTTTTAATGAATCAACAGACGGTCTGAATATTTATTATATATATATATATATATATATTATATTTATTATATATATATATATATATATATATATATATATATTATATGAATCAACAGACGGTCTGAAGATTTATTAAGGGATCGGGGTTGAATGTTTTGGAATTCTAGATGCAGGAGTTGGAATTTTTGGAATTCTAGGAGTTCAAGTCAGAATTTATACCTACCAACTCTGCAACACTACTTTCTACTCCTCACTTCTTTTGTGCTTTCTTAGAATAGTGTGCAATTGGCATAATGGATACCATAGTAAATTATGAAATCGGCTCTTTCAGACCTGATCTGTTTTCCTCATTTACACACTAATACATTTCATATAAACCTAGGTATAAACCTTTAAATGCCTTAATGGGTAAAAAAGCCACTTGTGTTCGTTTACGTTTCAAAGTGTTGACGTGTCACAGAACAGATGAACCAAACTTTCTTGTTGCTGAGCCATACTAATTCAGATAAAGTGCAAAATAAAAAGAAGCATAAAACATCCCTTTCCAATAAAACGACCTGTTTTTAGTGTTGATGGCATACATAAACTTATAAAAAAATAAACACACAGTCGATTCACTGTTTCCTTTAAAAGATAGAATTATATTTCAAACAGTAACATTGTAAAACATAAAAAAAAAATTGCTTTCATAATAAAGCTAAACGGATTAATATCTACTATTTTGTTGTTTTTGACAGGATTTTAAAAAAAGATACTCCGCAGATGATTCCGGCCTGTTAACAATTTTGCATTAATTGCAAATATATTTCATTTCTAAAGACACAAAGAAGTGCAAAGATTTGAACAGAAATTAGACTGAAAGTGACATTATTAAAATATAATAAAGCTAGCACGGTTGCATATTTTGGATAAGCTAGAACGATTATATAATTATAAAAGAACATGCATTACATAGCTGAAGAAAAATAAATTGTTTTGAAGCATTAAAATAATTTCCAAGGCTATTAATAATGCTTACCCATTAATTAATTAATTATTTTATCGTTTATGCTTCATGTTTTGAAACATGACGTCAATCATAAATCAATGACGTTATGCCAAAGCTATAATTATTTTCATAAGGTAATGTTTTTAACCCTATTTTTTAAAGTCCTAATTGGTCAGTTGGTAGAATCTCAAAGTGAGAGTCTCAAAATTTCGATTTCAATTTAGAGTTATGGCACTCACTTTATTTGTTGGGAGTTTATTATTTATAATAACGCAATAAAAGTAATTAGTTGGAAAAGTTACATTCTTGTTGGACATGTTTTTCATTTTTTGAAAATTCCGTAGTTAATCAAACGAGACAAATAAAAACAAAGAAAAAAACAAACAAAAAACAAACAAAAATAATATATTTTCAGAATAGATCGCTCAGAGAAACGCATCAGTTTTTCAGTTGAAAAAATGAAGAAGGGATAGAAAATTATAAAGATGGAGAAAATATGATCGTACATTTATTTTGGTTAAAATCTAAAGAGTTTACTAACTCGACCCCACAAAATCCTCTGGGACATGAATATACAAAACCCATCCAAGCAAGAAGACCGGATCTGATAATAGTTAACAAGAAGGAAAAATCCTGCCAGATTGTAGATTTTGCCAATCCAACAGACCACAGAGTGAGGATCAAGGAGACAGAGAAGCGGAACAAATACACAAAACTTGACAGGGAGTTAAAAGGGATCTGGAAGATGAAGAAAGTCAAGATAACACCACGAATAGTAGGAGCACTTGGAACGATACCGAAAAACTTGGAAAAAATAATGGGAGAGGTTGGATTCAGAGGGATGGTTGATTGAAAAATACAACATATAACAATAATGAAAACGGTTGAAATATTAAGGAAAACTCTTGAATGTGGAGAGTAATACACATTAGCTACAAACTGAATATACAGAAAATGCTACAGATGTAAAACACAAAGGAACATCACATGGAATCATGAAAACTGAAACTTTATGATTGTAAGTTGACCTCCTGTTCCACTGCCATCCAACCCCCCTCTTTTTGTGTATGTGTATATCATCATAAACTGGCACAACACCAAATAAGTGAGGAGGATCAAGGAGGATGGAAAGACTGAAGAGAGAAAACACTAACCAGACCTCCATTAGATGAGTGCAAAGAGGGCTGGGACCTTGGAGAGGCTTATTTCCACCCAAATTCCAGTAAAAACCAATGGTATTTGCCAATGAGAAATCAATGGTAAGCGACTGTCACAATAACTGCAAAGGTTATCAAAAGAGGTGGAGAGTACTGGAAATCTGGGGAGACTTGTTGTCACTCAGACTTCAGATAACACCAAAGAGAAATCTTTGATGATGACCTGTGTGACTACTCCTAGTGAGTAAATAAAAACACATAAATAATAATCCATGAATCAATAAGTGAAAAACAGCAAAATATTTTGTTTTGTGAGATATTCAATTTAATTTTTCCTCACGCTGAATTTGGTTTTCATTATTTACTCAAGTTATGAAAACATTCAATTTACATAAAATGTTTCTCAAGCTGCGGCTTTTAAATAATTATTTATAAATGATTCTCGCAGGGTTTCTATTTGGATTCTAATAGATATTTGACACGGCCATATACGGCCGGTTGAATGAATGTGACACCACCAGAAGAAGCCCACAGGATATGGAGCAGACATTTTGTAAAAAATAAACAAAATTAGTCTCTTAAAAAAAAAAAGACGAGAATTTTCATATTAAGTTGTATTTAAAATCATCTTAGTGAATACAAATTGTCGAAAAAGTATAAACCTATAAATATGAACACTTTGATCCTTTAATTTCTCTCTCTCTCTCTCTCTCTCTCTCTCTCTCTCTCTCTCTCTCTATATATATATATATATATATATATATATATATATATATATATATATATATATATATATATTGTTTGTTTGTCTGTCCTTCATTCACAATTTTAAAGTATAAATATATTGGAGAAAACATTTAATGTTTGAATATCAGTGATCTTAACTACTTTTTTGTAAATAAATTTCAACTGAAACTTTGAGACCTTCAGTCTAACATTTTACCACCTGAGCTACTTACACTTTCTTCTAATTTTAAAATTTATCTTAACAAAATTACAGCTTTGCCACAACGTCATAGATTTATAATGTTTCAAAACATACATTCATATTGACCTATTAAGTCCAGAGTTATGTAAATATTTTACTAGAGAGAGAGAGAGAGAGAGAGAGAGAGAGAGAGAGAGAGAGAGAGAGAGAGAGAGAGAGAGAGAGAGAGAGAATCTTTGCATAATAACTAAAAATGGATTAGAATACACAAATTGAAAGGAAAAATTTATTTTATTTAGAAGGCAAAATATTGATTTTCCGATAGGTACAGGTGATATCTTTTAGAAATCAAGAAGCTATAAATTCAATATAAAATTTACACCTTATGGTAAGAACCAAAGCAGTTCACACAGAGTTATAATGCACTTTTGGCAAAAAATTAGTTGCTTACTATTGAATAAACTCATACATCATTGAGCAAATAGAATAGGTAAATTTCACAATTTTTTAGAAGGTTCCAACAACTCTCGGGGAAAAATTGATGAATATAGATAAATTTTATACTTTCTTCAGAGTAATTATTTAGTAAGCAGTACTATAATATATTATCTTATAGATTTTAAAAATAAATTGTTTGGTGTGTTATTTATAGGTGTGTAATGTTGTCCGAGAACCAACACGTGTTGTGTATGGTTTTAGTAGCAAAGGAGACCAAGACAAAGAATAGGAAATAACTATTTTTTTCTTTGTAACAACATTTATTTCCCATTGTTACGGCCGTGAGGTCACCTACGTCATCTAGAACGTTCTCCACGCCTCTCACATGACCTTGAATATAATTTCGTTCTGTACTCCATGTCTATCACGTGACCATTCTCTTTCTCTTTTTTATTTATTGGTGACGTCATTTCATGCATTTACATTCATGCAGCCACGCTGTTACAGGTGTCCTATTTATAGATTGCATGTTAGCCATAGTGGCTTGAACCTTTTTCATGAAACTAACATTTTAATTGGTTTTGAGGTGCCATTGCACTTTGACCAAGTCATTCAAAGTCTTTCTCAGTTTTCTACCTTTTTATCGTTTATCCTCACTTGAGACATGTGTAATTAGAGTTTCGTTCATGTCCATACTAATTAAGAAATCATATCACATGTATTAGAAAAAAAATTCCAGAGTTTGTTTTTCTGTTCAATTTGAATTTGTATTCAAAAGACTCAAAATGTGTAAATACACTCATAACAATTGGGAACTAATTTAGCACTTTATTGCAATTTTACCGAGTTCCCAATTTTAGGTACTTATGTTAGTGTTTTAGTACTAGAGTTTTAATATTTTACAATCTCCTCCCTAGAAGACATCTTACATCTGAAGGATGCTTCATACTAAATTTCATGTAGTTTGTTGCTTATGCTTCAGTGGCAATATGCCTTATTTGGGATGGACAAAAAAACAAAACAAAAAAAAAACGCTCTTATTGATGGAATTGTGGACACACACATTGACAGAAAGACTCGTTAGATTATATTGCAAAGTAGAAATTCCTGTAATACATTGACTAGTCAGAATCAAATATCGATTTAGCAGATGCATTGCTATATAGGTCTAACTTTGAGAATCTGACTGATTTAATTTTATATATTATATTTCAGCATTAAATCGGCAGCTCTAGTTACTCTTGTTTCTCCTCATTTGTCCCTCAGTCCTCATTTTTCCAATGAGTGATTTTTCTGACAAAGGGAGAAGAAAAAGCTGTTTACTAGGTTGGCAATACTTTGTGTTCCTTTGTCTATCCTTGTGGCCATCTCACTAATAAAGGTGCTGGATGTAAACGTTTCGACTGGGCTGACGTATCTGCTTGATAGTCAGGGACCCGAACCTTGGTTTAACCCCTAAGGAGGCTGTCCTATCAGCAGGTGCAAAGTACCGGGGCTGCTGTATTGCCATTTGGTGAATGGATTCTGGACCATGCGATGCCATATTAGTGGGTAATTGTTACGGTTTTACCTTATCATGTGCTACAAAAAAAAAAAAAAAAAATTTCGTTCCTCCCTGCTCTAAGCAAGACTGTCGACCTACTCCACAAATCCAAAATCTCAATCATGAAAGGGTCTCAGAAAAAATATGCGATCAAACCCAGATCTCCAACTTCCAATGCAAACCCCCACTACCATGTTTCCTTCTCCAACATCAGGGGTCTACGTTCCAACCTTCCAGAGGTTCAAATTCTATTACAGGAGACCAAGCCAGACCTATTATTTCTAAGCGAAACTGACTTCTTCCCTAGATGAGTTCGTAATTAAAAGAATACTCTAACTTAACCTCTAAATCTGACCCCCAAAATCGCCATGGGCATGGAGTATGTGCCTACATTAAAGACGACTTTCCATGTGATAGGGACACCTCTAGAGAAGATCCTAATTTACCTTAAATGTGCTTCTGGGTTGCACTTGCTCACATTACTGCGTTTATATTTGCCCTCTATCGTCCCCACAACAGTGGAATAACTATCTTCAATAGTATAACAGAGAAAATTGACCATGCCCTATTTGAGTACCCCTCAGCTAACATCCACGTCTGTGGAGACTTCAATGTTCACAATGTGGAATGGTTGACTCACTCAAACAAGACCGATGATGAGGGGAGGTTCTGCCACGATTTCTCCATTGCTTATGACCTCACTCAGATTGTCCAAGAACCCACCCGCGTTCCCGACACTGACGGTCAGTATGCAAGTCTCCTAGACCTTTTTCTCATAACTTGCCCTGAGCTATGCTCATCTTCTCTTCAGTCCCCACTGGGATCTTCCGACCACTCTGTTGTATCGGTCAAGATAAAAACAAAATGTAATAGGTGCTCAGATATACCTCTCCATCATACAGTGTATCGATATTCTATGGCTGACTGGGATAGCTTCCGTACATTTATATCAGACCTACCTCTACGTGCCATGTTTAAAAAGGATGTGTCCTCTATAGTATCAGACCTGACGGAATGGTTAACTGTAGGCATAGACAGTTTCATACCCTCGAAAAAGTTCCAGCAAAACCCTAACAGCCAGCCGTGGTTCTCCCCAGAATGTGCTGCTGTCATTGCGCACAGAAATCACTTTTTCCATTGCTTCCAATGTAATAAATGTACTAAGACTAAAGCCGCCATTAGCAATCACTGTAAAAAAGTAATAAAGAACGCAAGAGAGTTAAAGGATACTCTAACTTAACCTCTAAATCTGACCCCTGTCAAGTCCAAGGTAGCTGTGCAGCGGCTTGGTTCCCATCAGTTCTGGCAAATAGCAAACAGAATCCTCAACAGAAGTGTGAGCTCTATCCCAACTATCATCAATGGACCTGAGTTAATCTTGTCAGCATCAGACAAAGCCAATCTCTACCAAGAACTTTGCAACTAATTCTACCCTTTACAACCAAGCCCACCAACCCCCCAGTATTCCCTTGTATATCAGAAAACATGCTAAGTGACATACAAATATCTGTACCCGATGTTGCCAAGCTAATCAAAATCCTTGATTCCAGGAAAGCAACTGGTCCTGACGGCATTCCAGTCATAGTACTCAAAAGGCTTCAACCGGAACTAGCGCCCATACTTACAAAATTATTTAAGCGTTGTCTTAAGGAGAAATGCTTCCGAACACCTTGGAAAATCTCATCAGTAAGCCCTGCATTTAAGAACTCAGGTGATCGCTCATCTCCCTCTCAGTACAGACCAATATCTCCTATGCATCATGAGTAAGCTGCTTGAATCTGTGCTAAACAAGGAAGCAGTCAACCATCTCACCAAAAATAACCTTCTTAGTGACATGCAATATGGTTTCTGTTCTGCTAGATCTACAGCAGATGTGCTCACAGTTATATCTCACATGATTGGCGAATCCCTCGATGGAGGCTTCCTCTCTAGGGCAATTGCTCTTGACATATCAAAGGCCTTTCATAAGGTATCGCATAAAGGCCTACTTCACAAGATCTCCTGTCATGGTATAGCTGGAAATGTCTTCTCAACTATTAAATCATTTCTCTCTGATAGGTTCTTAAGAGTAGTGGTTGATGGGCAGAAATCAGAGGCTCTCAGTATCAATGCTGGAGTCCCTCAGTAGTCCATCCTCGGTCCAACTCTCTTCCTGATCTACATCAATGATCTTCCAAACCACATCCTTAGATCATTCGTAGACATTTATGCTCATGACACTACCATCTATAGAAGCACTTTGAAGACCGTAAACGACCTCTGATCTTGAGCACGTGGTACAATGGGGAAAGAAGTGGCTGGTTACTTTTAATGCATCTAAAACCAAGCTTCTATCTTTACATCATCAACGCTCTGCTGCCCAGCTGCCATCAATCAAAATGAATGGCTCTCGTCTTGGGGAGGCTTCATGTTTTGAAAAGCTTCTGGGCTCGACCTTTACTCCCGATCTGAAATGGAACACGTACATCAAATCAATTGCCAAAGTCACTGGAAAGATGGTAGGATCCTTCTACGGCTCCAATAGATATCTCACTCCTGATGCAATTCTCTATCTATATAAAAGCTAGGTTCGGCAAACGATGGAGTACTGTTGCCACATCTGGGCAGGAGCTGCTAGAAGCAGCTTATCCTGTCTTGACAAAGTTTAAAATAGACTTCGTAGCTTAGTGGGGAATGCCCTTTTCTCTTCTCTGTAACCTCTTTCCCACAGAAGAGATGTAGCGAGCCTGTCCCTGCTTTATTTTCATGGCAGGTGCTCATCTGAACTTCGATCTCTGCCCCCCCCCTCACCAGACTTTCATGAAAAACACTCGTCTTGCCAGAACCACTATCAACAATTACCCAAACTCTTTATCCGTGCCTACACCTAAACATAGATTCCATGGACAGGGCTTCTTTCTTAATACTGTTCGCCTGTGGAACTCTATTCCGTTTGCCTGCTTCTCAGCTGACTACAATCTGATTGTCTTCAAGTCCAACGTGAACAAGTTCTTATTGAACCGTCCCCCTAAGTAATGCAATTTACAAAATTCCCACTAATGTTTACTATGCTAAAATCACCATGACTAATATATACCAATTAACCCTTATCCTCGAGTGGCTTCTGGGCCTTGATAAGCGGTGACCCCCCCCCCATGTAAAAAAAAAAAATTAAATGATACAAAAAGGTCGATATGCCACAAAATAGTGTTCCCTAAAAAATAAACTGATTTTTATCCTTATTATGTAATGCATGAATGACTATGTATCTATTATGTAACATTTTGAAAGTCTCTCACAAAACCATCTAACCATTTTATGTTACATTTTGTAAGGATCCTTTTCAAAATAGCTATCAAAATCGAATGAAACGTGAATTAATTATTAATTCATGTCACTCTCTTCCAAAATAAGAAAACTATTTTAACTTATCTATTCATAATTCCTTACATATCAAGTGAAGTTAGAAGAAACGTACAAACGAGATCCTTTTATACTTTTTGAATATTACTGGAAATATAAGAACAGGAAATTGATAATTCTGTCTCTTCTTTTCATGATCACTTCAAAAGATTTGTTTCCTCCAATTGTTCAATTCAATTCTATATATCTTAACCATTTAGCTCATGTACCGAAACTGCTGTGCATTCAATAAATGGCTGGAATTGTTGCTGGCTCTATGGTAGGGTTGATTGTTTTACAGCACATCAGCTCTTTTCAGGTTATTTAATGCAAAATCTTGTCATTTTGGCAAACGTTTTGTACTCATAGTTCTTATACATCTATATTTCTATGTAATTCGTTTCATGCAGTTATCTTTAAAGATTAATTTACATTGCTTATTTGTATTATTCGAAGATAAATCACAACTTCTAGTAATGCTTTAATAATGATGTTTTAAATCTGTATTTTCTATTATTGTAGATGCCTTTATAATTATAATACTTAGTTTTAATTTCTGTTGTCTAAAGTAAGAGAGAGGAGGCAGTGGGGGGGGGGAACAGAGAAGGCTTATTGCTAAAACGTCCCTGCGTGTGTGCGTCATGTTGAATTGGGCTGAGAAAGGAAAACAATCAAAGATGGCGCCTGTAGTTTCTATAACATGTGGTTTCAAAACGTACAGGAAGTCACACCACAAATTAGAGGTACCTGGGATGTATAAAAACAGCTTGTGTTGAGAAGGCGGAGGGGGGGCACTACAAGAATCCATAAAGATTATTGTTGCTCGTCACCTTGTTGGTTTGCATTGGATTTTGACACGTGTATGTTGGATTGCTGCTACGATTTTTAGTTGAACTTTTCTAACGTTTTTCCATGTGTAAATATTCCAACTTGATAAATTATGGCTTGGGCTTTTAAACATTCTTTTTGTAACAGACAATGTGAATTCTGCAGTTAAAGTTTTTCTTTCCGTATTTGACTTTCTATTTGTGTCACTGAGTTATTACTATTTCTTTTTTATTATTTTCTTTCATTCGCCCCAAATCATGACCCTCGTTGCTGCTGAGAGGTAAGGGGCTACTGTGAATTTCTACATGTTGGTACAGTCAGAAAGCTTAAGACAGAAGAGACTTGCCAAAGCGGTGAACAAATCCTCTCCAACCTATCCTAAGATGATGATATAGCTCTTAATAAATGCACACATAAGTTTTGCAAGTTTTATTACTGTATTAGCAAAGAATACAAAGGAGATAAATCTAGAGAAAACAGAATGTATGTCTGTAGCTAAATCACAGTTTCACTTAAACATGACTATTCACAGTAAACCCATCAAGCAGGTCCCCCCATTCATTTATTTAGGGCATAAACTGGCTTTCTCCAGTGATCAGGAAACAACATTGAAGCACAAAATCGGGCTAGATTGGGCAGTTTTCCAAAAACACAGTGCCATTCTAAAATCAAAAAAGGGGCTAATAACTGGTAAAGTAAAAGTTTATTTAATTTATGTCCTCCCAGTAATTTTATATGGCCTTGATTGTATCACATGGACTAAACAACTGGATCGCATTGAGGTGTTTCAAAATCACGTAATGCGTTTCATTACAGAACATCGCCTGATCAAAAAAACTAAAATATCCACCCTAAATCAAACTGCCTCTCTACCCCTCTATGTGATAAAATCAAAAGTAAAACTCTTAAACTTTTGGGCCATGTAAAACGATCATTCACTAGCCTGTCAAAGTTATGCTTCGAGGGTATGTTAGAAGGTAAAAGAGGCAGGGGAAAGCCAAGGAAAAGGGGGAGCAAAAATGTTTTTGATTGGACGTCTCTCAACAGTTGGGTGTCCATCAATCAACGCCCTGTATTGGAAGGAATGGCAAAAAATGAGTCACATGGGTTTGTAATCCGCACCAAGCAGAAGATGCAACTCATGATGATGATATAGTCAATGAAACAGGGAGCAGGGAGGGAATTCCAAACGCTAGTATATACGTTCTCTTCTCATAATAAATAAAAAGGAGTAATATAACAAAATTTATTTTCATAAGCATATATCTCTAATTTGTCAAGATAAAAGAATAGTTGAAACAAATCCTTTGCGTAGCTACCCCCTCATAAAACAAAAATATAATTTAAACAGCAATTTCGTCAGACACTAGAACAAATGAGAGAGACATGGAAGAGAAAGCTAATTAATTGTTTTATAAATCAATATCATACGGAATAAACAATTTTTATTGTTTATTCTGTGTGATATTGATTTATAAAAAAATAATTAGCTTTCTCTTCCAATAGTAAATACAGAAATAAACACAATAAAATGAGATAAAATCAGAATAGAAATAAAAATTGAATTTAAATATACAACTTAGCTGGAATTGAGAAATCAAATGAGTATTTCATGTTACTCAAAAAAAAAAAACTAAATATTCGGTAATATTGATTAATGTATAATACCTTTCACTTTCTATTTGGCCATTTTGTGTATAAACTAGATTAGAATAAACATAGTCCACACTACACATCCTTACACCTATTAGCTGTGTTCCAAAACTCATAATGGTTGGTAAATTATTTAAGAAGTGAATTCTATATGTACACATATATAAACTTATAGACATACCTAACTTTATATATATATATATATACTTCAGAAATTCAAGTTTAAAAACTGAAGAATTTTGAAAACTTTAAAAGGGAATATAAATATTAATATTAATCATAACCAGATGAAAATGCTCACTGTTTGAGACAGAGCATCTATATAAGAAGTAAATATTTTCAAATTAGAATTGACAACATTTATTATTGGAGACAAGGGATACAAATTACAAGGGTTTTCTATATTTCATGGAGTTTCAAAGAATGGCTCTTATCCTTAGAGAAAATAGTCAGCAAAATATATATGTATACAGAATAGCTATAATTATTTTTTATCTATATTGATCTTTTTTTTTTTTTTACACAGGAATCACCAATTATCAAGGCCCGGATGCCACTCGAAGATGAGGGTTAATAAGTGTACATTAGTCAATATGATTATAGTGTAGTAAACATAAGTAGTGGAAATTTTGTGAATTGGATTACTTGGAGGGGGGGGGTCGTCAAGATTCTATATTATCTTTAATAATATTATATTTCCCACAATCTGAAGTTTTCAAATTATGTACTAACTAGTAAAACTATAGCTAGTCTTAAATAATAAATGTTATAAATTATATATAAATATATATATATATATATATATATATATATATATATATATATATATATATATATATATATATTGCATAAATACTGAATTCATACTCGTGTCAAAAACTCTTTATAAAAAATTTTCTACCTTTAAAGGGAAGAGCCAGTCATTCCAAGAGATACGTTTTCAAAACAAAACTAGGCAAGCTTCGAAGTTTCAGAATTTTATCTCATGAATGACAACTGACTTTTTATGTGAAAAATTGATCATAAAGAGTTGTTCATTACACAAATATATCCGTTAAGTAAATTATAATTGTTTAAATTCTATAATAAGA
The DNA here is from genome assembly GCF_053919585.1 of Euprymna scolopes. Classification (NCBI taxonomy): domain Eukaryota; kingdom Metazoa; phylum Mollusca; class Cephalopoda; order Sepiida; family Sepiolidae; genus Euprymna; species Euprymna scolopes. The sequence continues at coordinate 72,945,402 of NC_136484.1, forward strand.
TGTGTTTTTGATGTCAAACCAATGAACAATGTCAGGAAATGATAACTTGATTGAAAACTCAGAAAAAAGCATTGCTTGATGCATTGAATGGGGTGGAAAACAGGTGATTTTCGTGGGTCGTTTAAACAAATAATAAAAAAAAAACTAAAAAAAAAACAAACCCCACTTAAATGAGAGTCCAGTCAATAATAAAATAGCCCGCCCTTGTAGACACTTGTGTCAACGATTTCATCAGCATACGTGCACACACGCATGTAACCTCTTCTCCGAGTAAAATATAAAGCAAAGTGCAGTGTAAAAATTTCAAATATATGTACATCCTCGTAAACAAAATTAAAATCACTTTCATCCATAATCAATGTCTTAAGTTTATTTTTTGTTGTTATTCCTCAACATAAAAGGACACCTATTAGATGATCTACAAAACTCATTTATGAAGAAAAATAAAAAAAGAAAAACAGAATATAGTCACGACTTATGACTGAATTGATAGAAGTAGCACTTACCTACAAAATAGTTTAGTTTGGATCTCGGCTCAAGGCAATTGCTTGCCTAGCCACCTCGAAGAGCTGAGATACGGTCCGTAGATGATTATATATATTTAAAATATAGTCATCCAAAGACACACGTTTCGTATTTTCAAAACTCATCAGTGTGGCCAGACACAGCTGACACACCAAACTGGTGATTTGAATACTAGACATTAGTCACTATAATAACAGCCTAACGTTCTGCTCCCAGAGCTCTCTCTCTCAATATATATGTGCATATATATATGTGCATATATATATATATATATATATATATATATATATATATATATATATATATATATATATATATATGTATATATATATATACTTATGCATATCCACGGCTCATCAGCAAGGCTGACTATTCTGAATTTCGATTCCGCAACCACAGAGCCTATGGCTAAGTGCGTTACCATTATGCAACAAAAACTCAGCAGAAATTACGTGCTATTCAATCATTTTAATTTATGTTGAGTTTTTGTTGTGTTTTTCTGGCGACAATTACATTTCAGTATAACTTATTCCCCCTGGGAATTTCTTAGGAAGTTGTTTCCCTTACATTCTAGTCACTCCACATTCTAGAGACATGGACGAATATATGCATGCAAATATCTACATATAAATATAAATACATATATTTATATTCATATGTAGATATTTGTATGCATATATTTGTCCACATCTTTAGAATGTGGGGCAACTAGAATGTAAGGGAGACAATTCCTAAAAATTCTATATTGATTTCAGTATATATATATATATATATATATATATATATATATATGATGAGAATAATGAAAATGCTATTCCGACAAAATAGAAAAATAAAAAGGAACAAACCAAGTTATGTGTTCATCTACGTTTGATGTTTATTTCGAGATTTCCTCCAGAGGAAGTCTCGAAATAAAGACGAAACGTTGATGAACGCATAACTCGGTTTGTTCCTTTATATATATATATATATTATATATATATATATATATATAGGCGACTTAAATGGTTGCTTTCCACAGGAGAAACCGGTCCTCAAATGTTTGAGGACTGGTTAATGTTGGCCGTGCAGTTTGTATCTTGCTAATGAAATAAGAGATGGCTTCATAGCCGGGTTTGAACTTACCGACCAGCTGTAATCATAACTCCCTGCACTGATGATTCCTGTAAGGATGAAACACTAGTGTCTGTAGGTATTTAAAAATAATTATAGTAATAATTATTTTTATTAATTTAAGAACTCGGTTCTTATTGTTGAGCACTCCCTTATTATTGCTAATATTCTAATTACTCATATATATTATTACAAATAGATTTATTTATTATTTACTTATTATTATTTTATTATTATTTTTACTTATTTATATATATTCTAGCTGAAGTACCCGGTGTTGAATTTGATATATTTGAATATTCCTCATACATAATTTTCTGGTTGATTAAACGAAACCTTCATTCATAATAGCTTTTTTTTCATATCCCCCCATAATATAGGAGCAGTAGTTGCGTTTTATTTCATGGAGGTTTCGCTAGTAGCCGCAATCTTCTTTTCTAGTTTAATCTTTTATCTTTTAGTCTTTCTTCCTTCAACATATGATGTAAAAATTTTAATTATTTTACATCATAGTGCATATCTGAAAACTGTTGAATCTCCTTTAGTTTAAACTATTTAATGTACAATATACATAAAAATGATATTAGTAATCTATTCGGTTAATGAAATAATTAAAATTTAGTTTCTAGCAGTGCATATCTGAACACTGGTAAATGTATCTTTAGCATTAATTTTGAAGAGCATCTACATAAAAAACACTTTGGGTGTGACTTCTAACAGATGTGTAAATGTCGAATTGTTTAGGACTTCCAATGCATGAGCAACCAGCATACAACTGGTCATGAGAAAAGCAAGGTCTCTGAAGATTAAGTCCAATAACTTTCAGGCTTTGTCTTTGAACTTTATTTATAGACATGTCAAAACTAATTTTTATTAGGAATTGTAAACGCTTGAACTGAGATGGTATATTAGAAGGAATAAGGGGGATCCGAGGAATTAAGTTTCACCTTTAAAATTTCCAGCTGTTATAATTTTATTAATATTTGTTTTCTCAAAATTTAATGATTATTTTTATTTTATTATTTACGAAAATTTCTATTTTTTATTAAAATAAACCTTTATTTAGTGTTGTCATAATTTTTCAAAAAAATAGTTGAATTCAGTAAATGTGTTAGGAAAGCTTCTAAAAAAAAATAACACATGCATTCGAAAACTAGAGTTTTGGTTTTTAAATTAATATTTATTTATCTAACGATGAATAAATAAAAAAGAAAAGATATATCGTGATATCTTCGTCTTATTTCTTCACAAAAAATAAAAGGAGAAATTATTTATAGAAGAGAGAAGTTATTTAAAGCAGATAGAAAGTCTATTTAGAGAAAAGAAAATTATCTAAAGGGAATATGAGTAATAATTTAATTTAAAGAAAATAACATTATTAAAGTTAGGTTAGTCTATAAATATTTCCAATTTCAGAATCTCAAGCAATATTTACGTATTACACGAAAAAATGAAGAAAGAAAAGAAACGTAAGAACTTGACATTAGCCCATGTAAGCTTTTCTATCAAAGCTGTAGTTAGAATTTGTTTCTTGTTGTGAAAGATTTACTTTAAAAAAGTGTGAATTTTTTTCATTGAATTTTGTCTCCATTCGTTAGGGATTTCGGGCAAAAAAGTAATTGTCATTGACAGTATTTATGGTCTTAAAAGACTGTAAGAAATTATAAAAAAAGTTTTATTTTCCAAACCTGTAAATAAATATTTTGATTAGGCTTTAAATATATTTAAAATCATACAGATATTCGCATTTATTAATACAATGACATGACGGCAAAAGTTTAATAATGAAATGACTTGGTGCCATCAGCTAGAATCGAAACCAAAGCATTCAGCAGTCTCTATCGCTGTTATTTTCGAGAGAAAAATAATAAAGACTAGATATTAATTAATTTTATGTGAGTATGCGCAGAAAGACGTAAAAACATGTCGCCCAGTTGAGATGAACATTTAGGGTTTCAACTGGCCGATACATGTCTGTACGCATCATTTATAAATCCAAGCAAAGATTTTATTCATTATAAACCGTCCTTGGTGTACAGTTAATATTTCCTGTTAATTCTAGTGTTATGTGACGAGCAGTTTAAAAGTTTACACACACATACATCTACTGTTTTATTTATATAGATTATTATTCATATTATTATCATAATATTTATTTACAATTATTGTAATTGTTATTTTTATTATTATTATCATTATTATTATTATTATTATTAGTAGTAGTAGTAGTAGTAGTAGTGGTGGTGGTGGTGGTGGTGGTATGTTTTTATTATTACTGTAGTTGTAATTGTAATTGTAAGTGTTGTTTTTGCTGTCATTGCTATTGCTGTTGTTACTGTTGTTATTATTACTACCGATATTAGTGTTACTATTATCATTGTAGATTTTATTTCTATTGTTGTTGGTGGTGGTAATGGTAATAGTGGTGGTGGTGGAGGAGAAAGGTTGGGAGGGGATCTTTAATCTTGGTGGGGAACCTTCCTAGAGATGATGTCTCGATAAAACTATCGGTGGTGGTGTAACCTAAAATTCACTAACCCCATTTATGGGAGAATGTCAAATCAAAATGTTGAAAATACTTTGCTGATGAGGAGACTATACTCAAAAACACAATCTTTGTCAATTATTGTCAATGTTTATTGTCAATTTTAATGATTTGAATATCGTTTCTGAAACGATCGTACACTCAATTTAGTTTTGTTTGTTCATCCTTTTGAAACTGATTTGTAATTTACAATTATTAATCTTTATACTCAATATATATATTTATATATTTATCTTCAAAAATTAAAACAAACTACTTAACACACTCAGCCATAGATATGCTTTATTTTTTATTAGCGTTTTATCTATTTAGTTACACATGTTTCGTTTACCGAAACGTATTAACGATCCAGTAACTTCGTCAGACTTTACAGAAATGGTTATTATGGTTGGAAAAATGATATTAGAAGAAGCACGAAAACAGTGAAAAAAAAAAAACGAAAAAAGGGGGAAAAGAAAAAGGAAAAAGAGGGGGGGGGCGGAGATCGTCAATGATTAAGTTTTAAGGTTTAAAAAACATTAGACGGTTCTGGGGGTTAGTGAGAGTTTAGGAAATTCAGCTAGGCACGGATAGAAATATAGAGAGGGGGAGGGGAGAGAGAGGGAGATAAAAAGAGGGGTAAGGAAAGGAGGGGGGAAGAATTTCAATTTTAAGTTTTAAGATTTAATAAACAATAGAAGGTGGTGGGGTTTAGGAGGGTTTAAGCTGTTCAACCAGACACAGAAATATATGAAAGGGGTGGATATATATATATATATATATATATATATAACTACTTCATTTATTCGCATAAATTAAATATACGAAGGTATAGATTTATGCGTAAACTTTAAGTATTTACTTCAAAAGTGCTCAATACGTAAGTAGAGCTAGTTAGTAATTTATAAAATATATATGGCGATTAAGCTACACTGAATATTCTGCGTTTCATCCAACTATAGGATTCGTCAGGCTTATGCCTGACGAATCCTATAGTTGGATGAAACGCAGAATATTCAGTGTAGCTTAATCGCCATATATATTTTATAAATTACTATATATATATATATATATATATATATATATATATATATATATATATATATATATATATATAGAGAGAGAGAGAGAGAGAGAGAGAGAGAGATTTTAAAATACTCTTATCGTTGTAATTCTTGTTTTCAATGTTTATTTATGCTTGAGCAATTAACTAAAAACTATGAAAAGTTGTTTATGATCAACTGAACTGTAAACCAAGATTAAGAAATTTTTTATTGGAACTCTTCAAGTACAAAATCACAAAAAAAAAAGCTACAGGCTGACCTTTCCTTTCTATTGACATATAATGACATGAAATCAATGATATTTAAAGCTCTGAAACAATGGCAAGAATAAAGTAAAGACATGTTTAAGAAGTAGAAAATAAAATGTTATTTCTATCTGAGATTTTGACCTTTACAGAAGCTTTTCACCACAGAATAAAAGTAAAAATACTTCATTTTTTCCAAGTGTAAAAATATAAAGTATATTATAGACACTGGAGAATATGTTCGCAAACATTATTGTTTTTTAATGGCTTTTTCATAAAATTTTATACACAGTTCTAATTTGAAGGTATGATCATAGACATCTATTAACTTTATTACTATTTCTTAATAATAAATACTGCATATTTATATATATGCATAAATATAACAATTATATCTATATATAAATTACATTTTATTTATATGTATATATATATATTACATCTGATATATATATATATATATATATATATATATATATATACACACACACTCAAATCACATTTGATATATATACATATATATATAAATTACATTTGAGATATATATCTATATAATTATAAAACTCAAATGACCTTGTAACGGGTGTTGTAACCCACATCCGGTTTACGACTTCCGGTTGCGCATGCGTACATAAACATAATTCCATAAGAGCATAAACAAATAAGCACAAATCGCTACTTTTTCAGAATTTGACCTGCGCACTGAAATATTAACGTTATTATTTAGAAATTATTATTTTCTTCTACACTACCAACATAAAAAAATAACCCCTATAATATGCTTTTTTTTAATTGCGTTACGAATAAATAATCAGCGCGACAATAAAACATATTCTTTTACTGTGTACGTTTTCAGAGTCCTAATTGTTTTTGTTTTTTTTGCGTTTAAATTAAAAAATATATCAAAATTTGAATTTAAGTATTATGGTATCTGTTCAGTGCACATTTACCTATAAGTATGACAAATCACTTATAATTCAATGGCTGTATTTTTTTTCAAAAATAAACAATTATAAACAGAACGACTCCTAGAAATCTATCTATATTCTGTTTTCATTTTAATATACTTTTATAGAAATGTTTATGTTATGTCACAAAAAAATATTTTCTTTACGTCACAAGTGTCACGCCCATACATTAATTCCATAGATAATATAACATACTGACCCAGCAGGCCACATGTAATCTAGTATATATATATATATATATATATATATATATATATATATATATATATAAAAATTACAATTAAATTTACCAAAATTATCCAAGATGGTAAAACTAAAGTATATTACAAATATTAAAGAATTTCTTTGTACTTATTTGTGAATTATTCAACGGATTTTGGCTTTTTGAATTATTTTGGACCATCTTCCAATTACGCGATTCCCTTGGATTTTACTTGTGCAAATGGAAATTTAACTAACTTTCTTGGATTTGCATTTTTGGATTTTACCGTTATTGGATACTTTACCTTTTACTAGACTATCCATTCACGTGAAATCACCTTTTTTTTTCATCCTATTCCCTCTGCTTCACTTTTTGTTATCAAGTAAGATCTTTGACTTATGAAGGGCGTGCAATAAGTAATGCCCCTGACCCACTTCCAGTTGTCTGATCTAGCTGAACTTTTACATGTGCAATGATTTATATCTCAACGGGTTATGTGGCAAAGTACAGCTCTGAACTAATTGTGGTTTCTGTTTTACAGGTGTTTGAACAGAGTCATGTGTGAAATGGAGCTTGTTGAATGTCGAGCAGTGATCCGGTTTTTGTATTTGAAAGGACGCACACCACAGGAGACTTTTGATGAAATGAAAGAAACTTATGGTGATAATGCCCCATCATATGACCTTGTAAAACGCTGGCATCGTGAATTCAAACATGGCCGGAAGTCTGTGGAAACATCTCCCAGACCTGGTCGCCCCCCTTCTACCATTGATGAGGCATCTGTCCATCAAGTTGAGGCTGCAATTTTGGAAGATCGGCGTATTACTATTCGCCAAATAGCCCAAGATGTCAAGATTAGTACAGGGTCTATGGAAACTATCATTCATGACCATTTACATATGCATAAGGTGTCTGCCAGATGGATTCCCAGGTTGCTCACACCATTCCAGAAGCAAGAACGCGTTGAGTACTTGAGGATGAATTTGGGGATGTGCCAAGAAGATGAGTCAAAGTTTTTCAAAAGACTGATTACACAGGATGATACCTGGGTCCATCACTATGATCCAGAGACCAAAGTCCAGTCAATGCAGTCGAAGCACTTGGACTCACCACCTCCAAAGAAGGCAAGGCTGCAGCCCTCTGCTGGCAAGGTCATGCTCACAGTCTTCTGGGACCAGGATGGCGTAGTGATGACAGATTTCATGTCAAATGGTACCACAATTACAGGAGCCTATAATGCTTCACTTTTGAGGAAATTGAGAGAAGCTATCAAAATCAAGAGGCAGGGCAAGATCAGCAAAGATACCTTCCTCCTGCAGGACAACACTCCGGTCCACAACTCGCATGTCACCAGATCAGAAGCACGGGCGTGTGATTATGAAATCCTCCCCCATCCTCCCTATTCTCCTGACTTTGCACACTCTGACTTTCACCTCTTCCCAGCCATGAAGTTGTTTTTGAAAGGAAAGCATTTCCCAGATGATGCTGCCTTGATTTCTGAAGTCATGTCATGGTTGGAGAACGATGGGAGAAATGCATAATTCTGGATGGTTCCGATGTAGAGAAAGACTAATAACTGTGCCAAGTTTCGTTGCTCTACTGGTATGGGAAGTGGGTCAGGGGCATTACTTATTGTACGCCACTCGTACTTGCAGTTTCATCAAATACTTTTGCAAGCAAAATCCGATCAAGCATTTTGCTAAATCCTACCCTCTGATGAGAAAGAAAGTATACCTTCGAAACTCCGCAGATTAAGGACTATCTACTTATTTAGTTTTTCCTTTTCAAATTAAATATGTTTTTAACTCTTTTTCAAAGTGTTTTTTAACATGTTTTATTGACTATTTGCTCATATATATATATATATACACACAAATTATATTTGATATATACATATATATATATACACAAATTACATTTGAGATATATATATATATATATATATATATATATCAAATGTAATTTGTATATATATATATATATATATCAAATGTAATTTGTATATATATATATATATATATATACACAAATTACATTTGATATATATATATATATATACAAATTACATTTGATATATATATATATACAAATTACATTTGATATATATATATATATATATATACAAATTACATTTGATATATATATATATATATATATATATATACAAATTACATTTGATATATATATGTATATATATATATACAAATTACATTTGATATATATATATATATATATATACAAATTACATTTGATATATATATATATATATATATACAAATTACATTTGATATATATATATATATATATATATATATATATATATATATATATATACTAGCATTTCAGCCCGGCGTTGCCCGGGTGTTTGGAGGTGTATGTTGAGAAAAAAAAAAGAAAAAGAAAAAGCGGTCAATTTTTTAAAACTTTGACCCCTATTATGTCCCCTTAACATTTATTGTTTTGGACTCAAATCAAGTTATTAAGTTATATCCATGTCCAAGGAACCTATATCTAAAATTTCAAGTGTTTAGACCCACAATTGGCGGAGGAGTTTGGTAGAATTCTCAAAGGTCAAATCGTTGAACTTTGACCCCTTGCTCGGGTGTTTGGAGGTGTATGCTGTGCAAAAAAAGCAAAAAAAACAAAAACAATGGTTAATTTTTTAAAACTTTGACCCCTATTATGACCCCTTAAAATTTATTGTTTCGGGCTCAAACTACTTTATTAAGTTAGATCCATGTTCAAGGAACCTATATCTAAAATTTCAAGTGTCTAGACCCAAAATTGTCGCAGGAGTTTGGTAGAGTTCTTAAAGGTAAAATCGTTGAAATTTGACCCCTTAACAGCCAAATTTCTGGCTGACACCCGTCACATCGATTTTCCCAAATCTCAGTACCCGGTATTTCAAATTTCGAGTCTATAGACTAAAATTGACAGAGTTATTGCGTAGGGAAATGTACACAGACAGACAGACACGTTCACTTTTATAGATATATAGATATATATACAAATTACATTTGATATATATATATATATATATATATATACACAAATTATATTTTATATATATATATATATACACACACACAAATTATATTTGATATATATATATATATATATATATATATATATATATACAAATTACATTTGATATATATATATATAAACAAATTACATTTGATATATATATATATATATATATACACAAATTACATTTTATATATATATATATATACACAAATTACATTTGATATATATATACACAAATTACATTTGATAAATATATATATATATATATATATATATATATATATACACACACAAATTACATTTGATATATATATATATATATACACACAAATTAAATTTGATATATATATATATATATATATATACACAAATTACATTTGATATATATATATATATATATACAAATTAAATTTGATATATATATATATATATATATATACACAAATTACATTTGATATATATATATATATATATATACAAATTACATTTGATATATATATATATATGTATATATATATACAAATTACATTTGATATATATATATATATATATATATATATATATATATATATATATACAAATTACATTTGATATATGATATATATATATATATATAAATTACATTTGATATATGATATATATATATATATATATATATACAAATTACATTTGATATATATATATATATAAATTACATTTGATATATATATATATATATATATATATATATAAATTACATTTGATATATATATATATATATAAATTACATTTGATATATATATATATATATATATATATATATATATATATATATATACTAGCGGGGGTACCCGGCGTTGCCCGAGTGTTTGTTTCCGGGACGTGGGGAGGGAGTTTTAAAAAATGTTATGGTAGGTAAGTAGGAAGGATCAAACCCGGAGTCATGAGTAAAAGTAGGAAAATAAAGTGTGAAAAAAAAAAAAAAACAACAACATCTGCAACGTTTACAGTTCGGCCACCAAGAAAAGTCCATTTCAGTTGTTTAGGAAAAAAAAAAAATTTAGGAAAAAAAAAGCAAAAAAAAAAACGACTACGGTAGGTCGGCGCGAACGTGAAAATATAATGTGAATTGTCCAGCACGCTAACCACTACGCCACAGAGCACTGCAGCTTAGTTTAGTGATTTTAAATAACTTCACATGAAAGAACTATGAAGCCAAACCGGTGTTCTCTTCTCAACTGTTCCTTGTGAACGATCCCCAAACGGTGTTAAGTGGTGGCAGGGGACGAGGAATTTATTAGAGAGAAAATATTTTACCACTTCCATTGATCTTAACCGATTTTGGCCGTGACTTCTCAGCAGAAAAAGTATAGAAATCTAAGATTATCGAGGAATTTGAGAAATAATAAGCCTATTACACACCTCAGATATTGTTCTGCCGTTTGTGCATATTATATTTGCATGAAATATCTTGATTTTTAATCCTATTAATGTCAAAATCAGACGGGAAAAAATGAGTTCATTTTATATATATATATATATATATATATATATAAATTACATTTGATATATATATATATATATATATATATACAAATTACATTTGATATATATATATATACAAATTACATTTGATATATATATATATATATATATATATATATATATATACAAATTACATTTGATATATATATATATATATATATATATATATATATATATATACAAATTACATTTGATATATATATATATATATATATATATATATATATATACAAATTACATTTGATATATATATATATACAAATTACATTTGATATATATATATATATACAAATTACATTTGATATATATATATATATACAAATTACATTTGATATATATATATACACAAATTACATTTGATATATATATATACACAAATTACATTTGATATATATATATATATATACAAATTACATTTGATATATATATATATACAAATTACATTTGATATATATATATATATATATACACATACAAATTACATTTGATATATATATATACAAATTACATTTGATATATATATATATACACATACAAATTACATTTGATATATATATATATATATACAAATTACATTTGATATGTATATATATATATATATACAAATTACATTTGATATATATATATATACACAAATTACATTTGATATATATATATATATACACAAATTACATTTGATATATATATATATATATATACAAATTACATTTGATATATATATATATATACAAATTACATTTGATATATATATATATACAAATTACATTTGATATATATATATATATACAAATTACATTTGATATATATATATATACAAATTACATTTGATATATATATATATATACAAATTACATTTGATATATATATATATACAAATTACATTTGATATATATATATATATACAAATTACATTTGATATATATATATATATACAAATTACATTTGATATATATATATATATACAAATTACATTTGATATATATATATATATACAAATTACATTTGATATATATATATATATATATATATATATATATATATATACATACACAAATTACATTTGATATATATATATATACACAAATTACATTTGATATATATATATATATATACAAATTACATTTGAGATATATATATATATATACAAATTACATTTGAGATATATATATATATATATACAAATTACATTTGAGATATATATATATATATATATACAAATTACATTTGAGATATATATATATATATATATATACAAATTACATTTGAGATATATATATATATATATATATATATATATATATATATATATATATATATATATATATATATATACACACACAAATTACATTTGAGATATACAGGATGACCCAAAAAAAACAAAAGCTAAACAGAGGCCATCTAGAACATATGCTGTAGAACGAAGAAAAAAAGGCCAAAGACCCTAGTGTTTTGATTTGATGTTTTGAATATAATAAACTAGTTATGACCAAAGTTTCATTTCATTCGGACAAAACACTAAGAAACATGGCCTAATTAAAGTTGGGGCCCGTTTTTTTTTTGTTCACCCTGTGTGTGTGTGTGTGTATATATATATATATATATATATATATATATATATATATATATATATATTGTAAAATTAGTAAACAAATGAATACATTCATTTAAAAACGATAAAATTTCTTTCACTCCCAGTAACAACCTCATTAACTCACATGGTATGACATCTGACACCAGTTGGTCATGATTGGTAATGCATTCAAGTTTCGAACCTTGAGGGTTGATTAGCCCACATATCTAATCACGTTTTTTTAGAACAGCAGCATCCAATCATACATATGCACTGTAATTACCCCCCACCTTCAAAATATGACTCACATATCTAGGATCCCGGATTTTGATAAGTGGATTGGAAAGATTTTAGCACCAATTCTCTTGGAGAGCATATTAGAGATTATGAGGAGTTGCTTAAATTGAGATTTGTGACTCAAAGAATTTATAAAAGATTAAGATTATGAGTAGGATGACTTTCCTGTTGAGGATTAACACTATTTGTCTTTTTTCTTGATGTTTATTTGGATTAATTTAAAATATTTCATTAAGATATTACTTTATTTAATCTAGAGAAGAAAAATGAATAAATCTCAAATGGAAACACTTTCTTTTTCTTGTTGCAATTCAAAGTAATCATGACATTTACAAAAATATGTCTAATAATTACTTATAAGATTTTATATTTCTTTTACTCTTCAGATACCACTATTTGAACACGCTTGAATAACAACCCTTATTTATTATATTTTATAAGACGTTCACGACTTATCTAGGCTCAAAGGCCACTCGAGGATAAGGTTTAATGATTTTCAGTGGACCAGTGAGATAAAACCGTGATGATTGGTAATGGTGAAAATTGGTAGGATTAGATTATTTAAGAGGATAACTCAATAAGAACTTGTTTACATTGGACTTGAAAACAACCATGTTATAGTCAGCTGAAAAGCAGCCATGCAGTATTATATTCCACAGACAGATAGTTCTAGGAAAGAAACTTTTATGGAATTTTCGTTTAGTTTTAGGTGCAGATAGATAGTAGGGGAAATTGCTAACAGTGGTGGTAGATAGACGAGCTGATAGGGTTTTAAATAATGAGGGATACTTGGAACCTCCTGATAAGTGCAGACTCCAAAAGATTTCAAAGCAGTCAAAAACATATTACTATGGCCACAACTACAGGAAGATATATTATGCAGCAACCAGAGTTGTGGGCTTGGAAATATCTTAATTTTGTAGAGTTAATTAAACTCTGTTAGAACGTCTTAAAATGATCAGCTTTTGAGAATCTGCTTAATTTTATGTAATTTGATTATGGTTAAAATAAATCAAATAAAAATCAGACGTAAAATAATTTTAAGAGTGTGTGGATGGGCCATGGTCTTTCAGAGCCTTTTTTTTTTAACGAGCAAAATATTGGAAGTGCAAACTGAAAGTGCCATGCTCGTTCAGAGACTTTTTAACAAGCAAAAATTTCTAGTGCAAACTGAAAGTGACATTATTGAAATCTTAGTGTTTGTTATTATTATTTACTTAAGTAGAAGTTCTCACCTATGTCATTATCAGTTACTGTTTGCTGGCAATAACAAATGGTGTTCCATAGAATCCGACTGACAACAAGTTTTCCCAGTACTCACTATTATTTTGGAAAACCATTGCAAACTATTTAGGATAACAGCTGTTTACTATTGAGTTGTTGTTATTATTATTATTATTATTATTCCATTAACTTCATAGTGTGTTGATGTTTTACACTGTTTTTTTTTTTCCTCAAGAGCAGGCTCTTACACTAAAGCTACTGAGGATAATGATAGAGTCAATTAGACAGCATAGGATGTTTGTTGAGCCAAGCAGAACTGACTTCTGGAGTACGTTGTATCTGATTTCTAAGGAGTTCAGCTGTTTCATAAGATCATCAGGAATTGAGCCAAGCGCACTTATGATTATTGGTATGATGGAAGTTTTTTTATTTCACAATATAGCAATCTCCACCATCAGATTCTGATAATTCAGTATTTTCTCATTCTTCTTGCTTGTTAAACTGATGTCATTTGGACAAGCCACATCAATAATTTGGCATTCATTGGTCTTTTTGTTCACAACTACAATATCTGGTTTTCTGAGAGTTATCTCTTGGTCATACTGAATCATGAAATCCCAGAGAGTATCAAGTTCAAACACCCCCAGCCTTCTGCATTAGGATCGCTTAATCTTTTATCATTTGGCAATATGATGCCTTCCACGATTCCTCATTTCCCTCCATATTTATGTCTTCATTCCACTGGTGTACAGTTTGAACCAGAGAGTCAATTTTCTTTCCTGTTTTGCAAACAATTGCAGATCATCCTCATTTTCCACTACCCCTTCTGGGTGATGTTGGTACCATTTGTCCGTCATTTGGATTCCAAACTTTTGGCACAAACTCCAGTGTAGATTTGTACAAACATTGTCATGGTAACGTTTGTATTCTTTTTGAGCAAGTGTAGAACACACACTAACAATGTATGACACTGTTTCAAGAAATATACCACACCACCTATGAGAACAGTCCTTCCCATAGATGTTTTTATTTATTGCATTTATATATAATGCCTGTTCCTCAGCAACAAAATATAAGATTTTCTGTTTCTTTTTTCAAGTCACCTTTAGAAAATTCTGCATGTCATTTGTGCCTTAGTATCTCGCTCAAACTGACCATGAAGTTTCATTCTTACCAACTCAGTCAACTTTTCTGCCTAGGTTCTTTCCTTGTACTTCTGCTTATCTTCCAATGAATCTTTATCTAGCTCTTCCTCTTTCGCCACTGCAGCAAGTAACATTTCATGGCTGTTAGCCAAGTAGTGGTGAACACTTCTAAGTTCTCTCTTGACATATTCTTCAATCCCAATCAGTACCTCTTCTTCCTTGAGATATACAGCCTGAGCACGTTAAAATCCATACTTGACCAACAGTTTCTCTGTGTCTCTATCCTGCTTCATTTCTTTCTGTGTCCATCCTACAAAAGCTGCACTGTATCGAATTACAGTAACCACACATGAATTGATGGCTGAGAATAAGTTCCTACCATTCAGTGTAACGTGCATCCAGGAGATAAGCGCCCGCGTGTTTGCGTGTTGTGTGGGTACGTGGGAGAGACGGACGAGGGGAAAAGACTTACCTCGAGACCAGCTCGGCGTGACCGACCGAAAATACAAAAGAAAGACCAAGATGGCGGCCGCCGTCTTTTGTAAAGTACGATGTCTCGCAAAGTCACACGAATTCTCGCAATATGCAAATTTAGCCGGCCTACAACGACGATAAAAGCGGGTGATGAAAAAGACGTGGAGAGCGACGATTGAGTTGGTCGGGGAATCGTGTTGCTGTTGCTTCTCGTGTCGTGTGAGGATATTTTACTGCTGTTGGGTCCGGTCTGAGTAACCGTTCACGTCCGTCTAGGCACCTTGATAGTTGGATTCCGTGCAGAACCGGTGTATAATGGTTATTGAATTGCTGCAACATTTATAACATCTTTTCCTGAAATTACTGTGTTAAAGAGAGAGTCGGGCGCCATCTTGAATTTTTCCTTATACATCTACAGAGGGCGCAGTAATTCTTTTTTTTTTAAAGGACTTTCCTTACACATTTTGTTACATTCAGTCCAGATTTCAGGAGCAGTTTGAGTCTCCTCATATACACCTCGTTCATTTTCTCTTATTTCATTGCAAAGCATCGTATCAAGTTCAAGCACCCCCAGGTACTTGTAGCATTCTGCATCAGGATTGCAGAATCTTTTACCATTTGGCAAAATGATGCCTTTCATGGCCCCTTTCTTCCCTCATTTAAGACTAACTACTGCACATTTGGAAATTCCAAACTCCATATTTATGTCTTTACTCCATTGCTGTACAGTTGAAACCAATGAGTCAATTTTCTTTCCTGTTTTGCCAAACAATTTCAGATCGTCCATAAATAACATGTGGCTGATCTTCAGTCCCTTCTCCAGTTGGTATCCTATCTTTGTCTCTCTTAGTATATGTGTCAATGGTATGAGTGCTATTATGAATAGAAGTGGTGAAAAGGAATCTCCTTGGAAGATACCATGCCTGATGCTGACTGTCTCTAATACTCTCACATTTGAAGGTTGATTTTCCAACTGTTCATACTTTTCCCAATGAACTCAATTACATTTTCAGCCACCCTACCACTTTCAACGTCTTGAATACCCACGAATGTGGCACCATATCATAAGCCTTCCTGTAATCTATCCAAGCTACATTCAAGTTTGTATTTCTCCTTTTGCAGTTCTTTAAAATACATTTATTATTCGATAGTAGGTATTTTGTTCCTAAACACCTTTTCATCCCGTCCTTTTGTTCCACTGGTAGTGAACCGTTTACTTCAAGATGGTCATATACTTTTGAACTGATTATCCCTGTCAGTGTCTTCCAAAACAAGTTCAACCAAGCAATTGGTCTATAATTTTCAATATCTGGCCCTTTAGCAGGATCTTTCATTATTAAAATAGTCTTTCCCACTACAAGCCATTCTGATATCTGGCACAATCTGACACAATCATCCAGAGAAACAGCAAACCTCTTCCTGTGAAAGATCACACCCAGTACCCATGAATTCCATCAGGTCCAGGTACTTTCCACAGGCATAAACTCCATTTGTTTTCTCAAATCTTCAACAGAAATGTGGCTATCCTCTTGTTTATGGCCTTCCAGTTTTTCACTTACTCTAGCAACCCAATCAGCATCAACCTTGTTGGAAGTCTCTCTTGACCATGTACTTGACCAAAACTTTATAGCATCTTCAGGTTTAGGAGCCACTGTTTTGGTTTTACCTCCTTCCAGATTTCTAAAAAACCTTGACTGGTTTCTTTTGAATAACTTATTAAACTGCTGAATTCTATTATAATACCTCCTAATCTTGGAAGCTTTTGCTATAATCTGCTGCTTTATCTTTTCCATGGTGGTATTAAACACCTTGGCTTTCAGTTTGTATCGTCTTCTTTCTTTCCTTGTCTGCATTTTTTTCACTGTCCTTTGAACCATGCCTGAATTCGACCCAGATTTTTCCTTAACCTCCTCAGGTCACCTTCTATTCTTCTCCAATATGGTTCTTTTTTTCTGTTTCATTTTTACTTCTTTCGCTCCTACCATCTCATCAACCAATACAGATCCTGCCTGCAAAATGTCTCTGACATCTGTTATTTTCTCTAGTGACACCTTATTCATTACCCTGTTCACTTTATTTGTTGCATTCTGTAACTTTATGTAGTCAATATTCTCGCAATTAAAAATCTTTTCTTTTTCACTACTTCTCATTAATTCTTTGATTCTATTCAGCAAATTTAATTCATCATCTGTTATTTCCGCACTGGAAATCTCACTATTATTGAGTAAGCTTTCCTTTTTATTATTATTATTATTATTATTATTATTATCATTATTATTATTATTATTATTATTATTAGCAGTAGTAGTAGTAGTGGTAGTAATTTATAACCTACTCGGCATCCCAACCGTCCTCAATGTAATATTTTTTTACACTTTCACTGCTTATCAAGACCCAGGGTCGATTTGAGGATAAGGGTTAATAAGTGTCAGGCAAAACTTAGTGTTTGTTTACTTAAGACGACAGCTCAACACGAACTTGTTCATGTCAGACTTGAAAACGGCCATGTTGTAGTCAGCTGGGAAGCAGCAGATATTGTGCTCCACAGACGGGCAGTTCTAGGAAACTTTGATCATAGAATTTACATTTAGCACAAATAGATAAGGGAAATTGTTAACAGCTCTTGTAGTTAGACGAGTATCTGCTGTGAATGTTTTACAAGTTGGGGGACCATAGATAGAAGCTCATGGCAATCCTTTTTTTTTTTGTTTATGTAGTTGTATCATGAATGTTTTATATTCATTTTCTTTTAGGCGAGTTTCTTGTAAGTAGATTATTGTCGGGCAGAAAGTTTGGATAAGAAGTATTATTTCTTAAAGATTAGTATTTTGTTTATCATAGTTTACATTTCCTTTTCTAGGTTTGAATTGTTGGCGTTACTGTCAGCATCCATGGATTCAGAAGTTACTTATTTTTTGTTTTAGTTTGTGATTATGATCATCGTCATGATGAGTAGTTCTTGTTTTGTGAGGATTGCTTCATTCGCTTTTTTATTTATTCTCTCTTGAACCAGTGATTGTTTGGTTCCAGATGTGCCAGGGATTTCTGGTAGTTCTATTTTTGTTTTGTGCGATGTTTTCATTGTTAACAATGATCGATGGGCGTTTTCCAATTTTGATGTATTGGTTTGTCGATTTGGACTTTTTGCTTTCATTTCATCGGCTAATTTAATTTGATTTTTACTGGGTATTTTCTATTTTCGCTTAAATGGTTCTGCTTTTTTTTTTTGAGAAAGTATTGAGTATTTTGCTAATTTTTTGTTTGGTTTAAATAAGATTTGATCTTCAGCTGATTTGCTTTTATAGGGAGAGGTTTGAGTTTGGGCAAAGGTTCATATTTTGTTGGTATCTGCTTTGTTTCCTCTAATTTTTGGTGGTATAGTATTGCTTTATTTTTTGTTAGAAATTTGGCCATTCGTTTGGTTCCGGGTGCATAAGTTTTTCTATAAGTTCATGGTACTTATTTGTCTGGTGGGGGATGTTGGCCTTTTCTACTATTTTTGCATAGATTTTATTTTTCAGGCATCCTTCAACTATTTTTTGAGTCTCTGAATTTTGAAATTCCATTAATAACCCTCCAGTTTTGAGAATTCCTTCCTGGATCTTTCTATTTTCACATCAGGATTCTACAGATATTCTGACGATTTTGCTATACTTTCAGGATTTATGAGGATTGTACCAAGACTTGATTCTTCACACATTTTTGCTTTAGTAGATTTGTAAACAGTTGCAATATTTTTTTACTTTCCAGAACTCTAAACTAAAGACTTCACTAGAACTTGTATAAATATATTTTAATTTTATTTTTTGAACTTTTTTGAACACTTTTCTAATCCCATTTTTTTTCACTTTTAGGTCGTTTTTTTATTTATTAATTTCTATTTCCCTTATTTACTGTTTATAACTCCTTTTCTTTTTTCTCCAATTTCCCATCTACCTTCCCTATATTTACTTTTCTTCTTTTATGACTGATTCTTCTTTAATGATCCCTATTATTTTATAGTGACTCATACTTTTTTAATTATTTCTTACATATATACTATCCTTCCGATTTACCCTTATGTATTGTACCTACTTTTAATTATTTTTTACAATATTATCATGTTCCTTCATTCTCATTTCATATGTAAATGTTATTAAGCCAGATTCTTTATAATTACATTTTGTATAAGTCTAACCCTTCTCCTCTTCTGATGGCTTCAAAATGCCATAGCCTAAATAAATTTTTCTTAATTTTCCCCTTTACTTTTCCCTATTGTTCTGATGATATAATAAAGTTATATGTAACTTTTATTTCTCATCTTTCACTAAATATATTTCTTTGTTCCTGTTAATAATGTTGAGTTTTCTTATTTTGATAAGTTTTGCTTTTTAAAGATTTACATTTTTATAACATAATTATATATATATAAGAACAAAGAATTAATAAAACATGTTAAAAACACTTTAAGAAGAGTTAAAAACATATTTCATTTTCAAAAAGGAAACACAACTCAAGTTTCCACGAAGTTTCAAAGAAATACTTTCCTTCTCATTTTCTAGGAATTTGCAAAATGCAGCATCGGATTTTTCTTGCAAAGTATTTAATGAAACTACAAGTAAGCCATAGAGCTTCTTGGTAAAAGTTAAAAAATAGTGAAGCAGAGGGATTGGGGGGAAAAAAAGAAAAATGATTTCATGTGAATGGATGGTTGGGTGAAGAGTAGAATATCCAATAACGGTAAAATCCAAAAAAAAAGTTGGTAAAAGTTTGGTATCCAAAAGGCAGAATTCCGTGAAATAATTCACAAAAGGGTACAAGGAAAAAAGAATGAGTTCAAAAATTTTATATAAAATTTTATATAAATTATATATATATATATAACTAGTTCCAAGAACATTTCCTATAACGTAAATGTTGACTTTGTTAAATTCTGTCTGCTTCAGGCAAATAAATTTGCTAACTCCTACACAATTGAATTCTTACTCATGACATGTTATCAGAGATACAACAATATTTTGGGACATAAACTAACAATGCTTTTTGTTTTATGTTCGGCCTTGAGATTTAACAAACAAATTCTTTTATGTATTTTTATCAATTGATTTTAGACTCTTTAGAAAGTATAGAAGTTAAGAAAAAAATGTCTACCAAAATATTTATGAAAAATTATGGCCAATTCATCTATCAAATTCCTTTTGTATTCTTTTTTTACGGCCAGTTTCTGTCAAAAAAAAAGGCTAATTAATGAAATAAAAAAATAAATAAAAGCAAGAACAACACATTGTTTTTACCCTTTTTATAACTATTTTAAATATTTGTATCTTCTCTAAATCAATATAAAAACTTACTTTATTTTATGAGAAGAAAAGCAAACATATTTTACTGGTTATCTAAAGAATAACAGGTATCCCTTTCAATTGAATTACTTTCTAACAAAATGAACCTTCACAATAACTCTTCAACTTTCGTTTTGATAATTTCAAATAGTGAATAAGAATTCATTTATGAAGTAATAGTGATAGAGTTGGGGCATCATTTCCAAATAAAGCTAAAAATTAATAGTTTTACTTGTAAAATATTTTAGTGTAAAATCAAGCTATTATGTAAAATTTTGACATTTTATAGTATTTGAACATTTCAAAATATTTAATTTCAATGAAGAAAGCAACTATAAAATTATTTAAGATGTGTCCATCTAATCTGTTTGTTCGGTGATGAAAATGCTGCCTCAAACTTAATGTGACAGAATTCTATCAGAGAGGCGGACGGGTGTATCCAAAAACAACATGAACTGAAACGAATTACGTTTTCTTTTTCAGACGTTTTGCATCAAAACTAATCATCAAAAAAGAAAAAATCCAAGTCTTTAGATTTTTTTATACAATTGGTGTGAGGCTTCAAATCAACAACGAATAATAAGATATAATAATGGTTGCTATTTAGTTCAAGTCGACATGTAACAATAATAATAATATTTGAATGTCTGTGAAATGATTGGAAATTAAGATGTCAGCCAAAGAAAAAAATAATTCCCCTCAGCCTGTGGCTAGGTCAGTTTGTTCTCCATATAATTATATATCATCGCTGCTCAGCAGTGATTACTAATGTCTGTAGCTGGTGCTTTGACACAAATATAGCGCTCATTCAATAATGGTCGAGAATTTATTTTTCTCTTGGAGTAAATTTAGTCTGAAAGAGATTCTACAAAACGGCAAATACATTATTGAAATACGGGCGGTGGTGGTGGTGGTAGAGGTGGTAATGGTAAAATGGCTAATGGCACAGGCTGGCAATTTGAGTTTACCAAAGTTGGAATCTAGTCGGTTCCATAGCCCCAATGTTACTTATGGATGTTCGCAATCTTCATAGCGTTCCTTCTGTAAATACCTAAAAGTATCAAACTCATAAAAATGTTGTACCATGACGATTCATACATATTTAAATTTATTTTATATGGGCATCGCTACAAACAAGGTATGAAGTCACTTGATGTAAGAAGCTAAAAAAACATTTCAAGGTCAAATATTACCTAACAATAAATGTTAGATAGATTCCGACCCAGAAAACAGCAATTCTTTTCTCTTTGTCAAAAACATCACTTATGGAATGTGAGAATTAAGAAACAAAATAAGAGAAATGAGAGTTATGAAACTGCTTTATAGAGTTTCGTAGAATGAACATAAATGATTTCTACTTAAAAAAAATTTTTTTTTTAGATATCCCCACTCTGCTTCTTTAGCTAAAATATTAAACATGAAGGCATAAAGTTCAAAAAGCAAGTCTATTATTAGCTTGTCTTTGTAGGTGAATATATTTTTTTGATCACAAACTTTATAACAATAAAACATTA